>NC_056730.1:421623809-421668809 GCF_019279795.1 Protopterus annectens | reverse complement strand
TTAATATTAAAGTTTATATTGCCATTCCTATGTTTATGGTGAGTTTTAAACATTGATATGTTATACACTGCTTGTAATAACTCATTGTTAAATATCTTATAGGCGAGAATTACCTACCCACTTATATATGTCTTTAATGAAAAGAGTGTAAATACAGCTTTTGGGTCTATATTAGAACATCGAAGTTTCAGAACTTCAAATGTTCTAATATCAAACCCAATTCAGCAAACGCTGACAACATCGAACATTCAGAACAGAAAATTTTTTCCTAAGGAAAAAATTTGCTGTTCCGAAACACATACACACAAGCACACCAAACAAACAGCAATCCACACACATACACCTAAAATCTTACATCTAACCCTACACTAAACTGTACATACACCCCTAACTATCCACTTACCTTAACCCAAACCCTAACCCTCACATCCACACAATCGCACACTTACCTGACCCGTGCCCTAACTCACCTAACCCACCCTAACCCTCACGTCCACCAATCGCACACTTACATAAACCCGACCCGTAACGTTCCACCACAGCTCTGAAAATAGCGAAGCGACAGAAACGGACAACTGAATTCTTTCCCCGGGAAAAAATTTGGTTTTCTGCAGCTTCACTATTTGGGTTCGATATTTGAACATTCGAAGTTCTGAAACTTCGATGTTCTGATATAGACCCCACCTTTTTACATCTATCAATGTATGACTGATTTCGAACTGATGGTATCTTTTCATTAAATTTCTTTTGAATGGATTTCACTGTACAGAAATAAAACAAAAGAAAATATAGGAAAGATCAGATGAGAAGGAAAGAAATGTGGAAAACCATACACATGGTGGCAAGTATAGAGATCTAGTTGGGCTACAAAAATAATTCTTATATTCAAGAATAGATCAAATATAAGTTTTTTACATTTGACCTAAACCGATGTCCATTAAAGTTATAGATTTACATAAAAGACCATAGGTTCATAAGTAGGTACTGGGCTATCTGCCCGAAGGCATATATTAGCCCAGCCACGTTGTGCGGTATTCACCGCCCCTTTGGTTAGTTCCCTAGGCCCTTGATCTAGCAGCTAGTACCCTTGGCCCCTATCTAGTAGAGCTGTTGGTATGATCCCTGGTGTGAACTTTCTGTTACCCATCCACTCATCAAGGTTCCTCTTGAAGAATGATAGTGAGGGGCTCTGTCTTATGTAGATCGGGACCTTGTTCCATAGCAAGGGAAGTCTTTGCGAATGGAATCTATCCCTCCAGCATGTTCTAATCATTGCTGTGCTGAAGGTTTATATCCCTAAAGCGTGTAGCTCGAGTAGATTTGGTTTTGCTAAGATGGAGCATGTTCAACAGTTCTGGGTTGGACATGGTTCTGTGTGTTAGACAGAGATCGCCTCTGAGAAGGCGGTATGCAACAGAGAAAAGCCTTAGTTTTTTCAATCGTGCTGAATAAGGCAACTGTTTGAGGCCAGTAATCCTCTTAGTGAGGTACCTCTGTGGTCCCTCCAGCTGCTGGAGATGCCTGGCCAAGTACATTCCAATTGGTGCATTGTACTCAATAATGGGTCTGATGAGGGAAGAGTAGAGGAGCACCACTACATCCTTAGATTTTGATGTGAACCCTTTTGTGATCAGATGGGTCACATAGAAGGATTTTCTAACCACCTTGGCAACATGGTTATCAAAGGAAAGCTGACTATCTACTTGGGTCCCTAGATCCCTTATTACTTCTTCAGATTTCAGGGGATTACCTCCTATGTGGTAGTTCGTGGGTACTCTGTATTTTGCAAAGGGGATTACTACGTATTTTTTAGCATTTAGTTTGAGACCATGGCTTTGACACCCTGCATCAGTCTCATTAAGGCCCTTCTGGAGGATATCCATGTCGGCTGGAGACTCTATTATAGCACCCAGTTTGCAGTCATCTGCAAACTTGGTCAGCCACAACCCTTCAGTGCTTGCCTGCACATCTGAGAAGTATATGTCAAACAGGAGGGGCCCCAGGACAGAGCCCTGAGGCACACCGCTCGTTACTGGTCTGGATTCGGACATAGAGCCTGCTACTCTTACTTTTTCGGATCTGTCTGAGAGCCAGTTTGCGATCCATCTTGTGACGTAAGGGTTTATGCCCAGGTTGGTGAGTTTATCAATAATACCCGAATGGGGAATGGTGTCAAATGTGTTCAGGAGGCATGATCTGCCCTTGACGAAGCCGAACTGTGTGGGGTCAAGTGTTTGGAGGTTCCCAATCTCTCCATTTATGAATTCCATAATGATTCGCTCCATTGCCTTACAGATCAGACTGGTCAGGTTTATTGTTCGGTAGTTCCCAGGGTCAGTTGTGGGCCCACCCTTGTGCAGCAGAACCACCGTTGCTGTGCGCCATTCTATGAGCACATATCCTGTTGAGAGGCTGAGACCGAACAGGGTATTCAGATGCAGGGTTAATTCATTTTGGAGCTTGCGTATGAAACAGCCCAGGACACCATCTGGTCCCATGGAGGCAGTGTTTTTAGCTTTAGATAGAGCCTTATTAACCAACTTATCAGTAATAATTGGAGTTATACAATCCCCTGGAATAGTAATAGGCCCTGTAGGTGGTGAGGGGGGGGAGAAATTTGCACTGAACCTGTCAGCTAAGATGTTGGCAATGTCAGAAGGGTCAGTGTATTTTGTTCCATTTTGTACTAGCTCAGAACAGACCTGAGTGTTGCCATTTAGGTTTTTGACGTAGCCATAGAAGGCCTTATGGTTATCCTTGGCATCCTTGGCAACTTTCTTTTCGAAATTGGCTTTATTTGACTTGATGAGGGCCCTCAATTTCTTACTAATGCTGATCAGGGATGATTTTTCTACTTGAGATTTGGCCTTTTTTTGTATAAGTCTCCTCCTTCTATTGTATAGTTTGCTTAAGGCTGGGGTCCACCAGACTGGTTTCTTCTTGATTGAAGAAGGAGTCTTGGTTTTATTTGGGGTAGCATGGTCCATGCAATCCTGAAGATGCATATAGAGTGCCTTGGTGTAGGATTCCGCATCCTGGATATCATTATCCTTCTGCAAGGGAATAGTGAAGCTTTCCACTTCGGATGCAAGTAGTTTGAAGTTTGCTTTGGAAAGGTTTTTGACTATGGTTTCTTTGACTGGGGGAGGTGGAGGGGTGAGGATGTTCAGGGTTATCAGTTTGGGGTCTGATCTGACCAGAGAGGGAGTGATAATGGGTGTGGTACAATGGGCGCCCATATTTGTGATGACTAAATCCAATATGTTGTCCCCTCTAGTGGGAGAACATACCAGTTGTTCAACGGCATTTGAATTTATAAATTCTGTGAACCGCGGGGCATAGGAGTTAGAACTTTGGTAGTTCGCCCAGTCTATACCAGGGTAGTTATAATCACCCAAAATTATGGTGTTGGGTAGGACCTTTATATTTTCCAATGCCTTAAGGAATGCTGAGTGAGCATCTTGGGACATGGTGGGCGATCTGTAACAGGCTACGACTTGAAATGTGGTTTTGCCTGCTGATAGCTGTGCATGGATGATCTCTGGGGTATCATGCTGCGCCACTAACCTGGAGATGTGGGTATCCTTGATGAATATGGATACACCCCCGCCCTTTGTACTGCGATCCGGTATCTGAGGCCAGAAGGTATGATATGAATTGTAACCTGGTAGTGCTGGGGTGCTCTCTGGAGCCTTGAACCAGGTTTCCGTCATTGCACAAACATTGATTTTTTCCTTACTGAGGAGTGCCTCGAGTGTGTGCATTTTGAGGTTGAGACTTCTGGCGTTGAGTAGTATTACCCTTAGTTTTTGGTTACCTGTGCTGGTTACGGTGGTTGGTTTGTCCTTTGAGCCTTGCCTAAAAAAGGCAGTATGGGGATGGCAAGAGCCTTGGCCAGTATTCAAAAGCCTAGGGGTAACAGGTGCAAACCATCTCTGGTGAAACAGCGAGGCTTGTCTATCATGTCATCCCAGGCAGACAGACACTGGATCCCCTTAGAATGACACCAGAAGCTTAGCCATTTGTTGAAATTGATCATTTTGTCTTTGTATTGTGGTATCATTCTAGGTGAAGGTAGTATGCTACTCAAGGTCAGGGTCATACCAGCTTGGGCTACATGATCAGAGAGCTCCTCAATGTCTCTTTTCATGTAGTCCAGGGAATACTTCTTAGATCATTCACACCAACATGTACAATGACAGTGTCATACTTGTACTTGTTCTGGAGTGACCTAAGTGCCATACATTCTAATTTTATTTACATGTGTTTAAGGAAAAGTTAGAAGTAATATGCACACCTAGATACTCATATTCTTTTATTTCTTGAAATTTAAATCTGTTAAGGATAACTTCTCAGGTAATTTTATGTTTACCTTCTTCTTATGGCTTTTCCCGGTTAGGGGTCGCCACAGCAGAACTCCAGTCCGCTAATGATTGGCAGTAGATTTTTATGGTGCCGAGGTGCCAGCTCGATGCACAACCTTCAACGAAGGCACACCCATTCAAGCATGTCTTTTAAACACCACTCGACCATGGGAAGGACATGCAGACTCCACACAGAATGCACTCCTGCCGAGAATCGAACGGGAGAACCTTTTGCTGTGAGGCGACAACGCTACTGCTGCAACACCGCGGCTTAGGTAATTGTATTTTTACCAATTTACATTATCTGATATTTTGGGAAACAAAACTGCAGCCATATTGAATTTGCTCATCTAGAAAGACCATTGAAAGAGATATTTATTTCATCCATACATTCATCAGAGTGTACAACAAAGCCAGTTTTACAGTTATCAGTGTATTTTGCTATCCAAAATTGCTTGTTAGTTGGACAAGTTGAGAACACAAGGTTAAACAACAATTAACCCAGTATTGATCCTTGAGGAACTTCCTGAAAAACTGGAAGAGATTTAGAATGGATAGCCTTAATAGAAACACACTGAGTCTAACTAGTCAACCAGTTAAGGACCCAGTTACTTAGAAATAGGTTAAATCCAAAATCGCATAATGTTATAATGACTGAAATCTGAGACAGAGTGTCAAATGCTTTAGTGAGATCTATAAAAAATAATTCCCACATTTAAGGATTGATCCAAGGCTTCATTATCTGTGTCACAAAATTTAACCAGATTGATCAAGGTAGATTTATCATGGCTAAAACCATGCTTGTGTATGTCCATAAATGCATTATGATTATTAGGATCAAGTAATAGTTGCCACATACAAATTTCAAAACATTTATATAAGTCTGCTGTTAAAATAAAGGGATGGTAATTAGAAATTTCTCATTTACTACCCTTCTTATGGATTGGACAATTTAGTGATCTATTTCCAAGCTTATGGAAAAACACATGACTTTAATCATTTATTAAACATAGTTAATAACAAGTGTTTCTTTAATACAGTGCATACTCACAAAATAAACAACATATTTGCATAATGAAAAACAGAACAGACTTCTCCTTTCCCTTGTACACAGAGCGAAACACATCTATTACACTCAATAATCCAGCAGAACAAGAGAGAGCAATGTAACCAAGCATATTTCCACAATTAAACAACAAATCACTTTAACCCAAAACAAGTAAAATACAATGATCATTTTTTTCAAAACACACACACACACACACATATATATATATATATATATATATATATATATATATATATGTGTGTGTGTGTGTGTGTGTATATATGAGTCTACTGCTTTTCATTGAATACCATGTATTCGTAAAAGAGCAGTAGACCGCTCAGTTATGGGAAAATGCACTTATTTGAAAGTGCACTTTCGTAAACTCAGCTTCAACAAACGGATCGCACCACAGTGGAGGACAGCAGGAAAACATGCTATGTCCTCCACTGTGGTGCGGTAGTTATGGACCTTAGGGTTAGGGCGCGGGTAATGGTAAGGGGATAGCCCTACTAGCTACTAAAGTCAGTAGTAGCCCGTTCGCTGAAGTGGGTTTCGCGAAAGTGCACTTTCGATTATTTGCACTTTCGCGTAACCCAGGGTCTACTGTATGAGTTAGAAGAAGTGTATTTTTGAACTTATACAGTAGACCCATATATATATATATATATATATATATATATATATATATATATATATATATATATATCTTTGGCTAACTAAGTTTGCAGATTACTGCAAACTAGGAGCCATAATCAAAGCTCCTAACAATGTGGACATCCTACAAAAGGGCCTCCCTGAGACAGATGCCTGATGTCAAAGCCTTGGCCTCAAGCTCAATGCCAAAAAACCTTTGGTAAAAACTCTGTACCCATGAACTACCACATAGGCGGTAGTCTACTTAACACTGAAAGTGTGATAAGAGACCTTGGGACACAGGTGGACAGTAGTCTCTCCTTTGATAACTACATCACCACAGTGGTCAGGGAATCCTTCTATGTGGCACACCTCATCACAAAAGGTTTCTCATCCAGAAAAAATAGAGGTCAGTGTTCCTCTCTACTCATCACTCATTAGACCCATTGTAGAGTACAACGCCCCTTTTGGTATATACCTCACAAGACATCTGCAACAACTGGAAAGGCAGCAGAAATACCTCATAAAGAGGATTACTGGCTTCAAACAGATGCCCTACACAGACCATCTCAAAAAACTCCAGCTTTACTCCATCGCATATCGCCTACTCAGAGGCGATTTCTGCCTAACATACAAAGCTATGTCAAACCCAGAGCTGTTGGACATGCTCCACTTAAATAAATCCCAATCTCTCCGAGCTACACGCTCTAGGGACCTAAAGCTTGTCACCACAATAAACAGAACATGCTGTAGGGATCGATTCCTGTCCCAGAGACTTCCCATACTCTGGAACAGACTACCTATGTCAAACACAGCTCCTCATTAGCACTCTTCAAGAAAAATCTTGATGAGTGGCTTGACAGGGGCACAGGAAAATAATTTTCTTGGGTGGCGAAAGCCAGGGTACATTTTTGGCTAGGCTTATAGCGGCCCTAGGACCAATAGCCTAGTACCTTCCTTTGAACCTATAAATATATATATATATATATATATATATATATATATATATATATATATATATATATACACACACACATATATATATATATATATATATATATATATATATATATATAATGTACATCTAGGTGCATGTAATTGATCATTAGCTTTTTCTTTACAGTATTTCATGTATACAACATATATTTATTCATCTGTTAATAAAAACATTTGAAGTATTTTTGTAAGACACCAAAAAAGCCTTTGAGACAAAACCAGTGTGTTGTTTTATGGTGTCTTATACATGGAAATAAGCTTTGTTATACTTGCTGTATCACTTATACAAGGCTATTGTTTGCAATATTGTTGAACAGAAACATGAAAACAGGCTTATTGTTGTCATTACTAAATTGTAAAAAGGTGATAAAGTGAAGTCTGAAATGTGTTATTTATTTATTTATTTATTTAATTTAACATTTGTTGACCAGGAATGTCCGACTAGGTTCCACAGAGCCTGTTTTCAACGGAGGCCCGGGGAGAAATGCTCCAGATGCATGTCTTTGGTATTAGCACATTGAAAGGCAATGACACAGACATGCAATCCAGATTGTTGGCAAGAAATATTGAAAATTAATGAACAAGAAAACTGAATGTAAAGTAGACAGAAGATCATAGAGCAATATTATTTCTAATGGTTCTTTGAAGGAACTAAAAGGTACAGAAAAAGAATAGTACACACATTGTTAACATATTCAAGCCCACAAAGTAAAGCTAGGTAGTGAAAATCAGCTGATGCTCATATAACATAAGTAGTACAACACCCTGTGTCTGATCATAGCAGGTCAAGAAGCTAATTCTGATATTTTTGTCTGCTTGATTTTTGAGAAAATAGTAATGGAAAAAAAAGAATATCATTAGCGCAAGTAATGACTAAGTGCCGGAACAGTTAGCGATATCTAGGATACTGCACAGAAATAAAACAAAAGAAAGAATATAAGAAGGATCAGGTGAGAAGGAAAGACATGTGGAAAGCCATAAAGATGGTAGCAAGTATAGAGATCTCTTGAATAACCTCATGCTGATCGGGATTTGACACAGGAATTGTTAAGGAGAGGCGAGATGAAAGCAAAGGATGAAAAGGTAATAATGTAATAATGGTAGCCAAGGATAGTGGACAAAATGGTCATTGGTTTACAAAGTCCACTGAACATGTGGGAGAAACCAACGAATATAGGTTCTGTAAAAAAGGAGTGGCAGCACTCACACACCTTGCTGCTGGGTGTGATATGCTCATGGCAGAGGTTCTGTAATTGAAAGGCACAATCATATGGGAAGATTGTTTCACTGGGGATTGTGCAAATACTACAATACAGAAGTAGCTGAGAAGAATTAGAAACATGAACTACAAAACACTATAGAGAATGATTAAATGTACATTACACTGGATCACCCTCTACCAAGAATTAAAAAAAAATGGATGAAGAAAGTCAGACATCACAGTCATTGTAAAAAAAAGACAGAAGTTGCATTGATCACTGAAACTGCTACACCTAGCGATTAGAGTGTCTCACGTACAGAGAGACACAAAGTCATATCATATCACTATTTTTAGACAAAAAAAAAAAAATTGAAAGAATGCATAAAGTGGGGGTCTTCACCCCCCTACTTTATACCAACTCTGAGATCGCACTACAGTGCCGAAAATGACAAAGTAACAGAAGCTGCCAAGCAAATTCTTTCCCTGGGAAAGATTTCACTTAAAAGCTGCTTCGTTATTTTGCCTTTTCGTTGTTTTAAGTTCGACCAAGATGCTTTTGATAGAATGCATCTTCGGTCATCTAATACGAACCCGCGAAAAATGGGTAGCAGTGCTAAATCCACGGTGAAGTGAGAGGCATCATGTAGAAAATGGTGTACTGCAGGATTCAGTTCTTAGGTCAGTCTTTTGCTATGAAATTATTTATTTTATTTTATTTTACATTTGTTTACCGGGATAGTCCGACTGGACACAGGTCCATTTACAGCGCAGGCCTGGGAAGAAATGCTCCACAATTAGATTAACATCAACATGGTAATACAAACAATAATATAACAGTGATAACTGAAGTAAGTGCAGACATAAAAAGTCTCATACAATCCAGTCTAAACAATAAACAATACAACAGCTGTAAGTGAGTAAATTTACAAAGATAGAGTCTCATATATCAAGGCATTAACATTGGATTAGTGAGCTAGAATAAAAGAATAAAAAAAAATCATATGATTAGACATGACATATTATACAATTTCAAGTTGACAGTAAGATACCTAACTGTAGCATATATACAGTAGAAACAGCAGGAAGGAAGGTGTAAAGTGTGCTGAGATTGTGAGAGTCATGTGATGCATGGACATAGCCGTGTATTCATAAGATGTGATTTGGGAGCACTACAAAGTAACCACATTCAATCGATACATTGGTTGGTTCGGTGAACATGGAAAGATGAACAGCAGTTAGTCAATTTCCATGTTGCCGAACATTAGGAGAGTGAGAGTAAATATCAGTGAATGCAACTGTGCATTCGCTGATATTCGCTTGATGTTATGCGTAGAGTCGCGGTACAGTGCGGATTGCGAAAAGTATCCCTTTCTTCACTGTAGTGCGATCTGAGTTGGAATATTTAGTTAGCAGGGGGAGTGGGGGACACAGCCCCCCAGAGGGGGGTTAATGGTATCTGCAATGTGGCAAATACAGAGGATGAGAGGGACTGGATGAGAATGGAGTTTTCAAAGTCAAATGATTGGTCAAACTCAGGCTACTTAAATTTAGTGCATGTAATTGCAAGATAAATCACATCTTGATTTTGTTCTGTCACGAGAAATTGGTAAAGACTGGAGTACAAATGGAGGCACTCTGGCCTTAGATATAAAAGAATATCAAAAAAACAAAACCAATACGGTGCACGAAAATAGCAGCCAGACTAGAAAAATATGTTCTTTATTGACTTCAATTCTGGTACCTCGGCCTTCGCCTTCTCATGGAATACTTTTCATACAAAAATCAGTCCATTTTATATCATCACCACTTTGCATGCTTAATCGCACAATTACTCAATTATCAAAACTTGTTATTTAAAGATACAATTGCATTAAATTTTCAAACCCTGCTTATCTATTACATTGTATTATGAATAATAGTGTTTGTGTGGATAGTCATAGTTGTATATATCATATAAAACTCTAAACATCCAGTAATATATATATATATATATATATATATATATATATATATATATATATATATATATATATATATATATATATACATCTATCACTAATTATAAGTAAATTTCTCAAAAGGTTATTAGATATGGAATCAAGATTTATTATAAATTTTAATACTCTACATCCAAATGGTTTGAATTTGTAAATATAAAATGTTTAGATAATAAATTTACTTATAATTAGTGATAGATGTATATATGTAAGTTCTACAAGTATTCTACAGAGTAGTACTTATGTTTTCTGTTAACTATAGGCAGTTGCTCATTCCATGAATGTCATTAGTTTAGTATGTATGTATGTGCATGTAGATATATATGTATGTATGTATGAATACATATATGTAAAGAAAAGCTAGAGTCATATCTGATATCACATCTGCAACCCAAGAGGGTGACATGACTAACAAGAAACAGAGTACAAAGGATTAATTCAGATGAAATCACTATAGCAAGCAAATCTAGGAGACTCTCTCTGTCTGTCTGATGCCTTCCCTGTGGGAGGAATAAAGATGCCTTTGAAGTTTCAAATAGTTTGTTCAGTTAAATGGGTAGATGGGTGAGTATTCTTGTTCTACTACATTATATTCAACAGGTCAGTTATTTAAAGCCAGTTACAGCCGATAGTTGGGGGGTTCAAGGGAAGTGATTGGAGGAAAACCTGAGGGATGGAAATATAAGGAGTCAATCCTAAAGTTTAGAGGTTAGTCCCTTATTTGAATGTTCCTGAAAAAACTGTGAGGGTTTACCTGCTCAGCAGCCTGTGGAACCTCATACTTAGTTAAAAGATTTTTATTTTTATTTTTAGCAAACAAAAAATTGCAACACTCTATAGAATTATTGTTTCATCAGGTCCATCTAACAGAGAAGTTTGTAGAGTGGATTACAGTTTGAGTATTGAAAATTCCTGCTTTTATGAGGCTATCACCAGACATTATTATCTTGTATTGTATCACATGTAATTATGAGAGGCTGTACATGCCTTTATATGCTTCATTTTCATGAAGCAAATTATGAAAGCTTTATTACACAACTTTTTCATTCAGACTTGTCTTTATCACTGAGAGGCTGTGCCCACTTTTATAGGGCTAATAGTTCATGAAATACATTATGAAAGTTTAATCTGTTATTTTTTTCCTCCAAAAAGGGTTGCAGTACATGCTTGTAAAAGAATCATATACATAATTAATGTGAGTGGTGGTCCTCATTCTTCCCCCTGATGAAGACAGAACTTTTTATTTGCAGTGAAGGTAGTCACTTAAAGCTACACTAGAGGACTCCCATTTTTTTTTTGAAAAATACATGCATCCAGAAATAGCTTACAGTTAAAAGAATCATATTCCAAAAAAACACAGTTCCATGCAAGTATAGTCACAAGGTGCTCAGTCCCACTGTAAAATCCAGCAACCAACAATTCAAGACAGCACTCCTTCTTCCTTGAAATTATTTTATTTGTGTTCACATACCAGTTTCGGTTGTATAAGCCTTCATCAGTGTCCAACAAACAAACACCACAGTGCTTGTTTTACAGACCTCATGAACGTATACAAGTGAGAAAATGTTAAGTACAGTTAGAGATCTCAGAGCCTTTTGTATATGCTTTTTGTGCCCATGGAGTAAACATCCACCAAGTGGTACACTGTAAACTATACAAAATCTTTAATAAAAATAAGTATCTCAGATCTTCTTTGAGCATAGGCAAACTCTGCCTATGGTGTAAAGAATACAGCAGTGTGAAATGGGTCCCTGGGTTAATTTTTACTGAAGTGCAAATTAAAGAATAATGTAAAATGAAGGTCAAGTGGCTAAAACATCTATACCTAGTTGCTGTGGGGTATTCACAGTAAGAGGAAGAATGCCCCAGTCTCAGAGCAGATTCTATAGTGTTCTAGTGTAGGGTCTTTGCTATCAAGCCTCTTCCTGGGTCTAGCAGTTAATGAGATCTCTTCTGTTCAGATTCTTCCTTTCTTCAGGTTCCAGTTGGTGAAGTCAATACAAATGATGGCTAGATAGCATTATACCTAGTTAGATAAAGATCTGGAAACTGGGAGGAGTCCAGTGGGAGGGTACCTAACCAATCCCCTGAGAGAAGGTGTAGTGCCATGGGGCTCAGGGTGTGGTTAAATGAGGTAAGAGGCTGAGATAATCAGTGTGGGTATAGGCTGTCAACTAAACTAGGAAGCTAGTGTTTTGTCCCCTTTTCTCACTCCTAATAAAAAGAAAACCTGAGTCCCAAATGCATTGTGGGAAACATTTTCAAATACCTGAAAGTTGCTGCTTAAGTTTGCACACATCACAAAGTAAAAAGTATTTTCAAACTCCTGACAGCTACTATTTAGGTTTGTACACATCTCAAGATCTCAAAAAAAAAAAAAAACAATAATAAACAGAGTGGCTTGTTTCATGTGCTACTAGTTCACCAGATAAATTATACCAGGGTAGATACAGTGATCTACAGATCCAATTTCTTGGCTGGTTCTTGGCTGCAAATCCAGCCTGATCTGCCAGCTTAACACCATCTTTTGGAGGATGACAGCTTTGTTTCCTTTGGGTAAGCCCAGAGTGAGCTTGCCAGGATGTAGAAGTGGAAACCTCCATTGTTTAGGAAATCATGGCACTGTTGGCTTTGTTTTTGAGGATCTTGAGTCTGATATCAGACAGGTGGTGTGCCACCTTAATTTTGAACTTGTTCACAGTTTTCCCTGCATAAAAGCAATTGCAGTCATTACAGTGTACTTGGTATGTCACAAAAGCAGTGTTGTGATTATCAGAATAAGTGCTATTGATTTTTCTTTTGATTACTGTCAAAAGAAGTAGTCTTTGCTGCTCATGTAGTTGCAGTAAATGCAAAAAGGGGAGCACAGGAGTAAGTTCTTCTGTTCTCCTCCTCTGGTCTGAATTTGCACTCTACCCAGTCCCTGATATTCCTAGCTCTCTTGAAAACAAAACAAGTATGGGGTCCTAGAAGTTTTTTCAGCTGTTTATTGCCTGTATTCACCACCCAGTTGTTAGTCATGATCTTTCTGATTGTTTTGTGATCTGCTGTAAAAGTGAGAGCCATGCTTATTTTTATTTTGTCATTATGTTGTTTTCTGTTGAACCTTCATAGTCTCCTGGGGGGATTCCTCAAAAATGAAGTCCTCTGCCTTCTTTAAGATTCTGATGGGGTTGAAGATGGAATTTAGTAATCTATTGCTGTACCCCCTAGCCAGTAAGTCTTGGTGTAGGCTGATTAGATTTGTGATTAAATCTCTAACCTGTTTGGAGACACATGCAATTCTCATCCCCTGAGAATTTATAACATTTCTCTTAATGACCTGGGGATGGTTTCCTATCATGGTATTGGAGAGGTGTTTGTTTTCAGTGTCCTTAGATATGGTTATATCTAAAAAGCTGACTGAGGACTTGCTGTGAGAGGTTGTGAATTGTATAGGTTCATAAGTTCATAGGAGGTTACTAGGCTATTGACTGTAGGGCCTTTATAAGCCTAGCCTTGGTATACCCTTGTTCCCTTATTGACCAAGTTGTATGGTCTATATTTGCAGCTTGAGTCTATGATTAGCACTGACTGCCCTTACCCAAGAGAGACATAGATGATATTCATAGGGTAAATGTAGGGTCTCCCATCCAGTTGTCTAAGTTACACTTAAATAGGGTCATTGAGGAGCTCTGTTTTATGTGAATTGGGAGTTTGTTCTAGAGGAGTGGAAATCTCTGGGAGACAAATCTGTTTCTCCAGCATGTCCTGTTCATAATGCAGGATAGTTTAAGATCCCTAAAGTGAGTGAATCTATGATTATGAAAGCCATTCTGTGTGGCTTCATCCCCCTCCCAGATGATAAAAATGTCATCAATGAAACAGAGATAACGTTTTACTGATGAAAAACTAGGGCTTTGGTACACTGCATCCTCCTCCCATTTAACTTATTACATCCGAGTGACGCCTCCAGGTGCATCTGCAGTTACCTCCTACTGCTCCTCTAGGCATCAAATATTGCTTGTTCATATTTGTATTAATAATTCCAAAACCATGTTACATACAAGGTATCAGAATATTTTATCTTGAAGCACACATGATGGGAAACACAACTGTATTGATGGTTGACCTATGTCATTGTGTGTTTGTTAGAACTGTAAGCTGATAACTTCATTTTTTAAAGGTTCAAGCCATGCCCACTGGGAGTTAAAGGTATACTCTCAAAAGAGCTGTACTGGAGGGAATGAGTTAATAAGAGCCACACTGGCCAGGCTTGGGGCCATGGCCATCCCTATAGCTATTCCAGTAGTCTGCTTATAAAATCTGCTGTTAAACATGAAGTAGTTGTTCCTAATGGTTAGATCCAATAAACTTCCTAGAATTTCTATCCCTCCTGGTAATTTATTCCTGTCCTCTTTGCATGCCTCTATTACAGCTTGAAATTAGTAGTTCTGTGGAAGCACTGTATAAAGTGTTTTCACATCTATTGTGACAAGAATTCTGGAATCACAGACTGGAATTTCTCTGATTTTACCCAGAACATCCAGGGAATCTAAAATAAAAGATTGATTGACCACTGCCACTGGTTTTATATGGGCTTCAAGGTAGATGGATATTGTCTAAGTTATGGAACCCCCATTTTCCACTATTGGTCTGTAAGAAGGATCAGAGATATTCTTCTGGGGTTTTGGGATCCCAAAGAAGCTTGGAATGTTTGGGTGTGAAGGGTGACTAAAAAGTCAAACAGCTTGGTTTCGAGCAAATTATCTCCATGCTGCATTCATAGTTGCTCTCTCAAATTACTATAAGCAGCAATGTGTGCTAAAAAAATCACAGTTCCTATAAAACCTGTTATTACCAAGCATTGCCTCAATCTTGCAGTTATAAGTGGCTGTATCTGTGACTAGATGGCTCCATCCTTATCCACCTTCGTAATTCTGTGAGTCTTGTCTCTGCTCAGATTTGTTTTAGCCAGTTCCTCTTTACTGATGCTGTTTAGGGCCCTGCAGGTATCAACGTAATATTTACACTCCTATGTACTCCATGTGGGGTGCACAGGGGGGAAGTCACTGGGTTTTTCCATTTTATACCATTGTCATTTCTATCAGGGTTGCTCCCATTCTTAATTTTATAATTGAAAAATGGTTTACAATTTAATTTCCTCGCCTACAGTTTAGCACCTATTACAATTTCCACCAGGTTACTTCTATTGAAAGGTATAGGAGAGGAATAAACAGATGGTACAATTTAACCCCGAAGGAACATGATGCTCATTTGAAACTACAAAATAATGCCAAAATTGTAATTGAACAAGCAGATAAAGGTGGAGCCGTAGTTATAATAAACAAGAATGACTATGTATCATTGATGTTAGAATTTTTAGATGATGAGGCTACCTTTACTAAAATCAATTTGCTTGATGTTAAGAAATATATAAGCAGAGGAGGATGGATAACTGAGTCAGCTTCCATATAAAATCAGTCAGTATTTAGTAATATGCTATTGAAAATTAAAAGCCATGTAAAAGATACTGCTGATTTTATGCATCAGCTGAATGAATAGTACAAAACGAATACTGAAAGAAATGTTATTATTGTAACCTTAGACATCAAGTCCTTATTCACAGTAACTCCTAATGATTTTAGGATCAATACATTTTGTGAATTTCTATGCATGCATGGTAACATGTCCGCAAGAGAAGTTGAGACTATCTGTGAATTAACAGATAGTGTCCTGAATAATAATATTTTTATATTTCAAGATCTTGTTTTCCATCAAGAGGAAGGTGTAGCCAAGGGTACTCCCATGGCCAATACATATGCTATCATTGTGGTGGGATGTTGGGAAGCTCAATATGTATATGAAGGTCCACTGAATTTTATACAAAATATATTATTTTATAAATGTTTCATGGATGAAATATTTATGATGTGGAAAGGTGATGGATCTGAACTCATGCTATTTGTTGAATATTTAAATATGAGTATGGACTTTATTAAATTCACTGTTCATTTTTCAAACAGTGAGATAAACTACTTAGATGTGAAACTAGAGAGGTTAAAGAATGACATTGTCACATCAATTTACAAGAAAGAAATCCAGGCAAATAAATATACGCATAGGGCAAGCATGGGTCTATATTACATGATTGAATGCTTAGGTGAGCGAACACCTAAACATCGACCACATAATATCGAACCCCACAGCAGTGAATGCCGCCAGGAAACAGAACCATTGGCCACCAAAAAAAAAAAGAATGTTTACAACCAAACTAAGTGGGAGGCTTTGCCCCCCACACCCGCCAACATGGGAGGCTGTGCCCCCACACACCCACTAACTAAATATACCAACTCCAAGATAGCTCAAACTCCAAGATCGCTCTACAGTGGAGAAAATGGCAAAACACATTGAACAGCCAAGGGAAATCTTTCCCTGCATTAATTTGGCTGTTCACTGTTTTTTGCCTTCGATATTATGTGGTCGATGTTTAGGTGTTTGCTCACCTAAGCATTCGGCCACGTAATATAGACCCGCAAGTATGCACGCCAATCATGTTTTTGAAGGAGTAGTTAGGAGTCAGCTTTGGCGAGCAAGTTGGTTGAATAATAATGACAGTAGATGTGAAGAAGAAATAGTGGTTATGTTAAATGATTTTAAGGAAAGAGGATACGATGAAAGATGGTCAATATGTCAAAACTGGATATTATGAAAGAAAGACAGAATAGAGCTGGACCGTATTTTTTCAGAGAATACTATGAATTCAGGAGATAGATGTAGAAGTATAGAAAATGAGCATTTACTTTATGTAACAACATATAATATATATGAACTAAAGAAGTTAAAAATATATCAAAAAATTGGGAAATGCTTTCAATGATGCCTGAAATTAGACAAGTTATAGGGGATAGACCCAGTTTTGCATACAGGAGTAGTTCACATCTGAAAAAGCATTAATGTGATAAAGAAATGAAGAAAATGGAGAATAAGCCACTTAAGAAAATAGGCACTTTTCCATGTTTTAATTGTGTTTGCTGCAAAGATATTGTAATGAGTTCTGTCACCCTATAACCAAAAAGAAGTACATTCCTAGAGTATCTGTGACTTGTAATACAAGCAATGTGGTATATTTAGCTGCGTGCACAAAATGCTGTACATTCTATGTAGGTAAATCAACACAAATGTTAAAAGACCACATAGTAGAACACCAGTCTGATATTGTAAGAAACGTAAAGAGCAATGCACTTGCGAAACATATAGAGGATGAGGGGATGGAACATGAGTTTAAGTTTAGGTTTCTTAATGTTATATGTAATAACATAAGAGGGGGTGATACAAATAACAAATTAGAGCTCAGTGAACATGAATGGATAGTAAGACTTCAGGCAGACGTTAATCCAGGCATTAATGGAAATGTCAGCCTAAAGCCAATTTTGAAGAAAAGGCAAATGCTTTTAAAAAGATGATTTTTAAAAAAGATGAGTTAGGTATTTTTCTGATTGTTATATGTATTATTTTTCATGGTTTGTAGTATGTTTTTTTACACTGCATATTCTTCATATATCATAGGTACTGTATGTACTTAGGCCTGCATATCTCTTTAAAAATTTAATTATGTGCAATAATTAAACTGTGTCATGTGATTTAATGTAGTTTAATTTGAATGTGTATAGAGGGAGAGGTTGATTTTATAGTATTTTGTTACACACTGATGAAGGGCGCTAGCTTGAAAACTTTTGTGAAGTGATTAAAATGTTGTTATTACTACTTTGATTCAAGTTTTTCTTTTCACTGGGACTTTTTCTGCTCTTACTTATTTTTATTAAATATTTTGTATAGTTTACAGTTCACCAGTTGGTGGATGTTTACTCCATGAGCACAAAAAGGCCTCCAACAGTACTTACATTTGCCTCCTACTAGTGCACATCCATGAGCTTTGTAAAACAGGCACTGCGACTTGTTTCCACTGTCAGCTATTTCTCTGGATGCATGTATTTTTCACGAAATGGGAGTTTCCTAATGTAGCTCTATTATATGGATCTGATGAAGCATATAAAAAGGTGTGTCTTCATCAGGAAGAAGAATGGGGACTGGTCATATTAATCATTTATAGGAGCCTCTTATAAACTTGCACTGTAATCTTTTTTGTCAAACGAGAGATTAGTCTTTAATAATGTATTTCAGGAAATATGAGCCCTGTAAAAGTCAGAAAAGCCTCTCTTTGATAAGGATAAATCAGACTGGGAAAAGTTCTGTAATAAGGCTTTCACAATTTACTTCAAGGAAAATGAACCCCACAAAGGAAACCCAGCCTCTCATATTACATGTGATACAAAGCAGGCTAATAAAGTCTGGTGATAGCCTTGTAAAAGCAGGCATTTTCAATAATCAAAACTGTAAACCATTCTGCAAAACACTTTATTAGGTGGATCTGATGAAGCTCATGTGAAAGATGTCTTTTAAATATAGTTCTATACTGGTAGCTCATGGTCTGTTGTCATTTTTTTTTTGTTAAAATAAAAATAAAAACTTAAGAATGAGGTTCCACAGGCTGCTGAGCTGGTAAATCCTCACAAGTCTTTTAGGAATATTCAGATTTTTTTTTTACTTTATTTTATTTTATTTAACATTTGTTGACTGGGAAAGTTTGACTAGGAAAGAGCTTATTTTCAACAGAGGCCTGGGGAGAAACTCTCCAGATGCATGTCTTTGGAATGTGGGAGGAAACCGGAGTGCCCAGAGGAAATTCATGTGAACGCAGGGAGGATATGCAGACTCCACACAGTAGACACCCCAGCTGAGAATTGAACCAGAGAACCTCTTGTTGTGAGGTGACAACGTTAACCACTACACCACTGCGCCGCTGCAAATAATGGACTAACCTCTAAGCTTTGGGATTGGCTTCTTATTTTTCCATTTCCCAGATTTTCCTCCTCTCAGCTCCCCTGCACCTTCCCACTACTGTCTGTTACTGCCTTTAAATAACTGATCTGTGAATGTAATGTATTAGAACAAGAGTACTCCTCCATCTACCTACTTAACTGAATAAACTACTTAAAAATTGAACAAGGTATGTTTATTCCCCCACAAAGAAGGAATCCAAGAGAGAGTCACCTAGATCTGCTATCTAAAGTGATCTTATCTGGACTAATTATTTGTGTTTCTTGAATACATGTATGTATGTATGTATGTATGTATGTATGTATGTATGTACCTGTCTAGCTAGCTTTCTTTTTGTCTGTTGATGCATGCATATATGTGCTTGGCTGACTGTTTAACTATCTATTCACCTGTCATGTCATTATCATTTCTGTTTTCATGCGATGTATGACTGTCTAACAATGACCCATGTTTCGCTTCATTGCTCTTTACATATCCCTTGTTCTGTTTATCTCAACACATTCTTGGCATAAATGTGTATGTCATAGTCACTTCCTGTTATAGATCAGACAACAATTGTAAGAACTAACTTGTTTACTATTTAAATCAACAAGAAAAATGACAACCGTCATCAGCTTTTGGTGGGACATGTGTATGAAGGTCACCTGTGGCAAATGAAGTCACCCAGTTAAAGTAGGTAAACAAACAGTGCATATAAGGATGGGGAAAATCAGTAGATGCTTCATAAAAGTACTGTAGTTAGTAGGAGCTGCAAGATGACTGAGATGAGGAAAGTGAGAGCTGGGTTATGTCACACTGATTAAATTGTACAGAAAAAAATCAATAACAGTTGAAGGAATTCTTTCTTTAGAAGAAAATGCAGAGGTGTGCTTTTTTACATTCTGAACCTTCTCTGCCAGTAGGTAGTTTCTCCTAAGCTTTCATGCTAGATAGTTGTCTGGCTTAATGCTTCTGAGACACATTTTTAACTCATTTTATAAAAATATGTATAATTTGGTATATGTAACTATACAAATCTAAGTTTCATAAATAAATAATCAAAATGGACTGCATTAAAATGCACTCATCATGCATGACAGCATGTTATTTTTCCATAATGACCCACAACTTGTAGACTTGTACATTGCCTTCTTGACTGTTGCTTATCCAGAACATTTAGTATGGTAGGCTAAATAATGAACTTAAAAGAAATTGAGATAGCCCATCATTTTATTAAAATTTCTGAAATACAGCAATGCTGAAGTAGCAACAAAAGTGACAGCAGACAACAACCTTAGTGACTACAAACAAGCCATGAAGTCTAAATAAAAAAAATGACTTTTTGCAGTATTTCTGTATTTAGCTATTATTGCTGTTTGTCATACTGATCAAGGCAGCTGTAACAAACAAGTGATTTCTCCTATACTATAATGATTGCCTGCATAGCCTAAAAATAGGATATATAAATATCTCCAAATAAGTATGAGATGGAGCCATCTTCCCTGGAAGTGAAACTTATATTGTTCAGAGGAGATTAAAATGATTTATATGCAGTTATTACAATCTTTAAACCCCAGTCATTTCAAATGTAACTTCAACAGGAACCTCATCATAGCAGAATATGTTGTTTTGCTTTAGCTACTTGACCTCAGTCACCTCTCTTTAGAAAAATGTAGACCATTATGCAAACAATGATTTTCCTACACAGTTGATGCTTTAAGAAACATAAGGAAGTAGGGATTATTGTGACTTGCAGGGTAGTTGAAACAGTAGATTTTTGAAAATTTGCTTCAGACCCAAAAGTAGCTAGAAATGAAGAGGGAGGTAAGGAATGAACTTGATAGCACCTCCACCTGTTTTCTCTTGCATTTGCACAGCATATACAATGGTGCAGTGCATTACTTACACCTGATTTACAGGCATATCTGCTAGGTAATGGGTAGAAAATGCAAGCATCCACTAATACCTGGCCACCGTGTCTACAGGGAGCCTAAATTACTGGAGATGTTCCACCTTTCTCAACCATGCCAGCGATTTTACATGGAATTTTAATGCATTGGTGCAAAACAATGTTTTCATCCTTTAAAAATCTGAAAGCTATAACCATCCCAAAGAAAGCACAAGGGTTCCACAAAAAACAGTAAACACAAAAGAAAAACGAACCACGAAAACCAGTTTGTGTTTAAAGCTATAACCATGTATTGTCAGACTTGTTTTATAAAAACATGTTAGGCATGTAACTGAATTTTTGATTATATTTAATAGTACTAATGTACTATAATAATAATAATAATACCATGTGGTAAATAAAGTGATTTTTACTGACTTTAAGTGAGCAGTTCAGTATGAGCCGATGAACAACATAATGAGACTCAACAAGAATGTGTCATATTTTAAACTGGAGCAATGCAGTTAACATCATATTACTTCAGCCAAGTAAGAGAGCTTACAGGCTTTAAATTTACCTGGTTTGTGGAAACAAACTGAAATGGAGTTCTTCCATTTAATTTTAGTGACCTACAGTAAATGCAACAAGCTATATCCTGAGCACCAATGGCCATAATAACAACATATACAAATCAGTACTGTTGTCATAATTACTAACATGCTGAAGTGGCAATATTCTGCCAACATACCAGTGCACTGATGATAAACTTGCTTTTAATATGGGCACACAGCTGATGGACTGGATGGACAGAAGGAGAAGTGGACTGGACTACTTGGTTTTTTTTTCTTTCCAGAAAACAAAAAAAGTAAATAGTAAAAAACAAAAGCACAAGACTATAAAGACTATAAATTATCCTATTTTCACACCCCTAATCTCAGCACCCTATGATGCAAAAACATCTCGAAATCACTTCAGATCCCAATATAGAGCATATGTTAAATACTTCTCTATCACATTTCCAGTCAAATGCTGTGTTTCTATTCTGGGTACCTGGCCTTTGATGTAAGGCTAGAGAACTCTTCCTATAGTTGTCTACTATTATATGTGGAAATGTTTTCACCTCAGTAGCTCTTCTTTGTTAGGACAAACCAGTCAGGTTAAAATGTAAGGATCCTACACTAAGATGTAAGAATCATCTGGTTAGGGGCAAAGCAATTTCATGTCATCTTACCCAAGACGAAAGCAGCTTAAAATGTCCAACACAACAAAGGCCAACACAAAGGGTCTCTGGCTGACAAAGTTCACAGACGATTGCAAGTTGGGAGTTATTATTAACTCCCCAAGTGATGTTGACATCCTACAGAAAGGCCTCACTGAGACCAACAACTGGTGTCAGAACCATGGCTTTAAGCTCAATGCCAAAAAATGTGTCGTCATCCCCTTTGGGAAAAACCCAGTTCCCATGAATTACCACATTGATGGTTATAAGAGATCTAGGAACATAGGTTGACAGCAGCCTCTCTTTTGACCACCACATTACCACTGTGGTCAAGAGAGTCCTTCTGTGTGGCACATCTCATTACTAAGGGGTTTGCATCCAGGAAGAAAGAGGTCATTGGCTCCCTATATTCTTCCCTCATTAGGCCAGTCATCGAGTACAATGCCCCATTTGGTATGTACCTCACTAGACACCTGCAACAACTATAGAGGCTGCAAACGTACCTTACAAAGAGGATCCTAGGCCTTAAATACTTGTCCTATATGGACAGATTAAAAAATCTCCAACTATTCTCTGTCTCATATCGCCTACTTAGAGGCGATCTCTACTTGACTTACAAAGCCATGTCTGATTGAGCCCTGTTAGAAATGCTACATCTAAAGAAATCCCAATCCGTCCACACCACACGGTCCAGTGACCTCAACCTCATTACCACAATCAACAGAACGTGCTCGAGGGACAGATTCATAACCCAGAGACTGCCCTTGCTATGGAATAGACTTCCCATACATGTCAAACAGAGCACCTCTTAAGAGAAACCTTGATGAGTGGATGGGAAATAGAAAATTCACCAAGGGGATCACGCCAGTGGCTCTACTCGACAGAGGCACTAGGAACTAAGGTCAGGTGGCACAATGTCAGGGTAATCCTATGGGCTAGGTTTGTAAAGGCTCCAGGGCCATTAGCCTAGTACACACCTATGAACCTATGAAAAATGAGAAATAATTAATGATTCAGGTTATACTACTTGGATTAGATTGAGGTGGTGCTGCATACATACACAGCATACATCAATCAGCTTGTATCAGATGAAAATTTATGAAACATCTGGGTGCCATAATCTGAATGAGAAGTTATCTTTATGACAAGTTTCCTAAACTGATGTTGGAGAGGCCAGCTGCAAAATATGACATAAAGCACATGAGGAAAAGTTATAACTTCCAAGACATTTTTTGTGATGAAAATATTAGTCAGTCTGTTACACACTGACACTGTGGGGCCTGGAAGCAGCAACCACTCTAAAGTGCATGTCCTCTAAAAAGAGCACAGAAAGACAATGAGATTTATGTGGGAAACAAATGGATACAATGTGCTGCAAACATTGCTTCCTGCAGGTATAGAACAGTTTGACAGGAGCTGTGTTTATTTTATGATGAACATGTCTGGTATAGACGATAAGCTCTGTCTCCACACTCCATTGAATAAACCCTTCATCATCCCTGTACTATAATACCTTATCTCTTGTGATAAGTCATACTATATTTGGTGAAACCCTACACTTCTTCTTTTGAGAATCTCTGAGATGGGAGTACCACATGATTTCTGTGACACAGAGAGCATTGCAATGTGACACCCCTTGCTTTAGTATAAAATGTGACCCCAACCCATTTTGTTATTAAAGGAGGTGCATGCATACAGGTTGTATTACACAGTATGTAGAATATGACAAAAGATGCAGCTTGTATCACATCTTTTTGGGTGTAAGATTTATTTATCAATTTGTTTAATGGGCAATTAAACTGCTCAGCTGATCCTTTTCTGTCATGACCTGGGCACAGACAGGAATGCAGTGTAACACATTTTAGTTTAGCAAAACAAATATTATGGCAACACTGACTGCACTTTTAACAATTCATTATAGAAACATTTCTAAGTGAAAAGACACAAAGCTTATAGGTTAAATAATAAGATATTGATTACAATGTGTTGGCACAGTTCCACGCAAGATTCCTGTTTGAACATACAGCTCTTTAAATTTAAATGAATTATACTAAACCACCTTGCGATCTCTTTCTAAAGTACAGGGCTTTGAAACCACATTTTAATCGCATCCCCTTTTATTTCTCCAATACATACATACATACTTATGTTCTGTCCAGATTAAGTCAGGTGCAGATATTTTATGAGACGGATTCTTCTTATGGTACTTACAGAGGTTGTATTATAGTTTATTGTATGGATTTAGTACAATAATGAGGAGCGGTTCCTAAGGCTCTGTACTTGTTTATAGTAATATGCTTCCAAAATATTTCCAAATCAGTTCATGTTTCAAGTGTGCTGAGAGGGTGTGGTACCATTAATGGAACACATCTTGGAAGTACATTACCTCCTTCCATGTGAGTACAATTGCACTTGATATCCCTTCTGGTGCCTACTTCAGTCATGTTTCTATTGATAGTGTCTGCATTTGTTTTGCACAGGAACTGGTTTCTACTTAGTTTTATAATGCAGAACACTTGTATTTTACTCCTATTCTTCACTTGCAGTATATTTTCCTTTACCGCCTCCTAATGAGTTTGGTGTTTCATAAAGTGTTATCACAAAAAAAAAATGTTATATCACAACTTCTTATTTTGGTATCCTTACATTCTAGGGTGTAAAAGAACACAAGTGTGGAATCTGCGGCCGGGAATTTACTCTGCTTGCTAATATGAAAAGGCATGTGCTGATTCATACAAACATTCGAGCCTACCAATGTCAGCTTTGTTTTAAGAGATTTGTGCAGAAACAAACCTTAAAGGCACACATGATTGTTCACTCTGATGTCAAACCTTACAAATGCAAGGTTAGTACAACTTCTTCTCATTTATCATTGACAGAATTCTCATGTGGAATTTTAATAAACACAAATTAGGCTAGTTGTACTATAGATGGAAACTAACTCCTCACTATTCAAATCATGTTTTGCAGTAAAATGGAACTTTTTTAAATCTTTGCTTACATAAGATTGACAACAACTTTCCTGAAATGTTGACCATTTCGACTTTACATATGCTTTCTCCTGGCAGAAACCAGTTTATTTTGCTTCTCTTCTCTGCATTTAGTTATTGTTGATCTCCCCAGAATGCTACATTGTGGACAGCTTTCAAGGTTCCTCTAAACAGAAAAATGTAACCACTTCAGAAGAATTTTTAGAAGCATGTGGTGCTGTGACAGAAATAAAGTAACAATTACAAATGTTTTGTATTACTTCAGTCCATTTCATCAGTATTGTTTAAAGCAGCAAGGTAACAAACATAACTTAGTGTTGTAAGCCTATTAAAGTAACAAGGTAACACAAAGTTCATTAACTTTGTTTGGCTGTTGAAGCATTGTGTAATTTTATGTAGCATAGCATATATTTTCAATTTTTCTGAATTATTAATTGGTTCAAGGATGTTATTACACCTACATAAAATATGTGTACATTTTTCTCATGAAATATAATTACTTTGAAACATTCATAACATGGTGAAATGAAAACTGAAACATTTTCCACCAAAAACAACTGTGAGGTATGTAAGGTCCTTCAGGATTACAACAAAGGGTTTTCCAACCTGTACCCCGGTTTCACTGTTTTTATCTCTTAGGCATTTACAGTATTGTGCCAGAGTAAACAAAGCATTTAGTTCCTAGCCAGGCATCTGGGTTGTTACCATGTACAATGTAGAAACTGCCATAACAGAAGTATGGTTGAGTTGCATTTTTTATGGTAGTAAGTCAGTATACAATAGTTTATTGTGCTGTAAGTGCATAAGTATGGACCAGAGGACAGCTGGTTAGAATCCCGAAGTTACCTACATGTTGGCTGGTGGTCAGAGGGTTAAGGCAATGACCAGATAGCTGCCTTTTGGCACAAAGAATGTCCTCAGTAGAAGGAAGGATATAGCAGCACAAAGTGCCTGCTTAACAATGGCTCAGATTTCCCCAGGGAACAGCCTACAAATAGAATGAATCTTTGCTTTCTCTTGTACTTTTCAGAGCTTCCTGTTTTCTCACGGTCCTTTGGACAGTTTACAGTCCTCCTCTCTCTCTCTCTCTCTTTCTCTTTCTCTTTCTATGTCTCTCTCTCTCTCTCTCTCTCTCTCTGTCTCAGCGAGGAAAGGAACACCCATCTTAAAACAAAGACTATAACAAGAACGACACAGCAGTACCTTTTTAACTCACTGTTTGCTTGAGCTTGATTTATGTTATTTCAAGGCTGCTGAACTCTAAACGTAGCTTGTAATACACATCTGTATATTTTTGTTAAGCATGAGGTGGTCTAGGTACAGCCTACCTTCAGCTGCACCAGACATAACATATTGCAACTTGCGTAAAACATACTATATATCAAAGTGATGTGTTCTGACACCCATTTTTGCTGTACAAACCATTAAATAATATTTAAATGGGTTACATGATGTGCTCTAACTAACAAACGTGCAAACTCAGCTATAAAGAAAGGTTCATACTTATAAGACTTTTTTTTTTAGCATTTTATTGTTTAGTGGAGCACAAAACCAAAAACAAAAAAAAAAGTACACTGTACAGTCATCTGGCCTGTAATTAAATAACATTAGATAACAAACAGTTTATGTGATTTTCTGTTCTTTTCAGATTTTTTAATGATTTAATGATTTTTTGGTTTGTTAGCATTTTTTTTTTCCTGCACATAATAGGCATCTACAACAGTAGACAAAACTGTCATTTCCTTGCTGTTCACTGAACTGGTTTGAGTACCTTTGTTGGTCGTAACAGCACTGATATAAATTTTCTTAAGTGAGCCATCAAGGTTTGCTAAGAAAACATATGATAACATAGTTTGAAATGCTCTCAAACCAGTACCACACAGACCCATAAAGTTATATTTAACAAATAACTTTTATTTGAATCATCATTATTCTACATAATGGCAGTGCACTCACATAAGAAGTGTGCACATGGTACAATAAGTGTAGATATTCGAGTTTTTGTCAAGAAGAAGCAAGATCTGTAACTAGTTTAAAGAGTCACATGATGCTATTCACTCTAACATAATTCTTATATAAATAATGACATCGCCAACGGCAGAATTGTTTTCCAAAGCATATGTTTTTGAATTGCATAATTTCAGCCACTATGTTCTGAAAAAGTTATTTTTCCTTTATAGATTTCAAGTCATTAGAAAAAGGAAATTAAGTGAATTTTGACAAAATCAAATATTTCCTTTGATTCTGTTGTGGTAGGACCTCTGCATATACTTTAGCAACAGGTGTGAGAAGTTTGGGGGGTAAGGGTCTGCCCTTACTGCAAAAAACATTATTTTTTAATAATTCATCTTTGCAGTACTGTGATTGTAGCTGTCAGCATTCAGAACAAAACAATACTGACTTTAGCATAGATTCCCGGGATGCTTTTGTTGTTGGGAATGGCAGGACATGGACCCCAGTAAACTCTACGCTTAACCCCGAAAAATACAGAGGCAGATTTTGTTGTTCCTTTTGTGTCTGACCATGAGAAGAGTTATAATAGTGAATTGCCACCTCTCTGAACAGGTATGTGACTTATCTTTCACCCTGAATGGCAATGGAAAATTGCTACTGTGCTCTGACTTTGCGGAGCAGAAGAACATGAGGAAGATTACACTGAGTCCGAAGCAGTTCCATTCTATTGTGTACTCATACGTCTGAGAGAGAGAGAGATCAAAACAAAAAGGAGGACAATGACATGTTGATGGCCTACTGTGGTGTGGATACTGAATTTCTGATGCATTCATTCAAATGCCCTTATTTAATTGTCTTCAGTTCTACTTCTACCAGCTCACATGCCAAACTAAGAATACAGATACTAAAAAAAATACCTTCACAACCTGATTTATCTATGTCTGTTTGTGCAATCAGGTCCAGAACAAGGTTCATTTTACTAGCAAGTGGCCTCTGCAAATATCAAGGGTCACTTTTAAAAAAAGAAGAAATGTGTCAATTGACAGCCCCCCCCCCCCCAGTTAATAATTAGTACTTGGGAGCATTATCTTTGTATGTTTTAGCCTAAGATGTCGTCATTGACATTTTAATTATGTATCTTTGTTTGGGATGAAATGCATCATCACTTGTTACTGTACTTCTATGAATCTGACGTGGGATATTGAGTTGATCACTTGATGTTTCAGTGATTCAAATAAGAATTGTATCCCAAACTCAGGTGTCATCTGAAATGTTTTGTGCTAAATACTCTGATTTGTGCTGTATCCATTTTATGTGGAAATCAGGTTTTGTAGCATATGGTATTGTATGAGGAAGTCAAGAGTGGCAGAGAAGTATGTAAGAGTGGTACAGGATATGTACGAGGGTAGTGTGATAGCAGTGAGATCTACAGTGGGAGTGACAGATCCGTTTAAGGTGGAGGTGGGATTACATCAAGGATCAGCTCTGAGCCCTTTCTTATTTGCAATGGTGATGGACAAGTTGACAGATGAGATCAGACATGAGGCCCCATGGACTATGATATTTGCAGATGACATTGTGATCTGTAGTAAGAGTAGGGACCAGGTTGAGGAGACTGTGGAGAGGTGGAGATATGCTCTAGAGAGGAGAGGAATGAAGGTCAGCAGGACTAAGACAGAATATATGTGTGTGAATGAGAGGGAGGATAGAGGAATGGTGAGGATGCAGGGAGTAGAGTTGGCGAAGGTGGATGAGTTTAAGTACTTGGGATCAACAGTTCAGAGTAATGGTGAGTGTGGAAGAGAGGTGAAGAAGAGAGTACAGGCAGGCTGAAATGGGTGGAGAAGAGTGTCAGGAGTGATTTTTGACAGATGGGTACCAGTAAGAGTGAAAGGGAAGGTCTACAAGAGGGTAGTGAGACCAGCTATGTTGTATGGGTTGGAGATGGTGGCATTGACAAAAAAGCAGGAGTCAGAGCTGGAAGTGGCAGAGTTAAAGATGTTAAGATTTGCACTGGGTGTGACAAGGATGGACAGGATTAGGAATCAGTATATTAGAGAGTCAGCTCAGATTGGACGGTTTGGAGACAAAGTCAGAGAAGCGAGATTGCGTTGGTTTGGGTATGTGCTGAGGAGGGATGATGGGTATATTGGGAAAAGGATGCTAAGGCTGGAGCTGCCAGGTAAGAGGAAAAGAGGAAGGCCTAAGATAAGGTTTATGGATGTGGTGAGAGAGGACATGCAGGCGGTTGGTGTGACAGAGCAATATGCAGAGGACAGGAAGAAATGGAAACAGATGATCCACTGTGGCGACCCCTAACGAGAACAGCCAAAAGAGAAGAAGAAGGGTTTTGTAGTATATGGTGATATAAGTAAATAAAACTGGAGTTGCTGTATAGTATAGGGTCATGTAATTAAATAAAACTGGAGTTACTGTATAGTATAGGGTCAAGTAATTAAGTAAAACTGGAGCTCAATATACTGCATCTTATTTAGTTGACTGCAACATCCTGAATGTAGTTATTCCAAATTTTATGCAGCAATGCATTACGTTTTAAATGTATTGTAGCTTCCTTTGTAGTGTATAGTCATGGTTAGAGTATATTAAAATGCTAGCCATGAGGCAACCGTGGAGGGTGTTGAAAGGAGTCTTGGTGGAGAATTCACAATTCATTGTTTATTTAGTTATCCTTTGTAGGCCAGGTTAGTCTTATTAGGCTAATGGCCTCTTTTCAAGGGAAACTGGTAATAGTATTTATACCACCAGGGGGAATTTATCTAGGGTATCAGAGAGCTTCCCCTACACTTTTTGAGAGGTGCAGCTGGATCTTTTGCATCCACTTGAGCTACCACCAACCCAGGTAGATGGGGCCCTGATTTAACATCTCACCTGACGGACAAATGTGTAGTAACACTTATGCTAAGTGGCAATTAACACAAGCTGTGATATGTTTTGTCTTACTTTTGCAAAGGCGAATGTCTAGATTAAGACCCTTGGCTTAATCTAATAAAGAATGTTAAGTAAATATGAGAACATCAAATATAATGAAAAGGTTTCTTTTAGCAATAAATGATTCTGCTTGCCTTTCAAGCTGCACAGAGGACTACATTTTTTTGTTTTTTTCTCTTACTTTTCCATGAAGGCAGGCTAAATAATGGGGCAATAAAAGACAAAACATTGACTTCTTCGAGGCTAAAACTTATGATTTCTGAAAGTATGCAAGTAGTTTTTACATCTGGGGGTGGGGATAAAGATAAAAAAGAACAGACACCAATTAGTGAAAGCAGAAGCAGAGGCAATAACATGACTTTGCATGGATAACCTCAATTTCAGGTTAACTAGGACCTGTGTTAGCAGCTGTCTAGTTGGTACAAATGTTCCTATTAGGAGGGTTCAACTTCATTATTTGAAAAAGTACATAGTTATGTGTGTCTGTATTAATTAGCTGGTTATGGGGGTGTTCTGTAGGTGTTTTCTTTAGGGTTTTATTAAAACAAAAAGTCTTGTAAAATGTGACGTAGGTTCCAATGTTGATGATAAGAAAAATGTATAAAGGATTAACCTGCCAAACATAAATTGGTGCATGTATCACAAAAGCTAGAATTAGAAATTTTAAAAACTGCCATATATAACAGGTTGGAATAATGATTTCTTAACATAATGGTGATATTTCCATATTATCTTGGAATGTGAATGGTATAGATAAAAAAGAAAGAATACTTAATTATAATAAGAAATGCAGAGTGCAAATAACAATGCTACGAGACACATTTGGAAAGAACTGAACATATGATTTTGATAAAGAAAGGATTTCAATATAGGGACAAAGGAAAAGAGAAGTACATATATTACTTACTATAGGAGCTCCACTAATGATGGAAAAGAGAAAAAAGATAATAATAGCAATTTGTATTAGTAAGGGACTACTGGCAAGGGATGATGAGTATGCTGGCATTTATTTATATTCCACCTAAAACTGCTATTTTGGAGCATAAAACAACTTTGGGAGAAATAATTAGCTTTCAGCAGGAAATATTACTTATAGGTGGGGACAGGAATTTGATTTGCAAAAATAAGGCTGCATCAGTGTGCCTAGAAGGGAAAATATAACAAAAGAGGGTAGATTTCTGAGTAAATTAATGAAAATATTTGCTATGGAAGACATGAATTCAGTAGTAAAACATCTGAGAGAATATATGTACTATTCCCCAAGGTACAATACCTGGGGAACATGTCCATTTAGTTGAGAACTGTGATACACATCCAATAACTATTTCAGACCATGCACTAATAATTACTATGATAAAATGCAGAGTAATGAGGTAAAGATGGGACACTGGCACTTTGTCTCCTACATGTTAAAAAGTGAGGAATTTTAGGAATGTGTAGTGGAAATTGTCCAGGAGGTATTAGGGAAGACAGAAAATACTCCAGAAGTTATAGCTAGTGAGTGGGATAAAAAGGAAGTGGAGTTTAAAAATAGGGTAGAAATAAAAGAAAAAGAGATCTGATTAAGAAGTAATAAGAATTACTTAGAGGGGCTGACAAAGATTAAAGCATTATACAATAAGGGAAATCTCGCAGAACAAGAGGAGATGCAATTTCAGAGTGCTAAAGGAAAATAAGAAAGTACCTGGATAATATGCATGAGTTTAGAAAGTTTGCTGTTAAGAAACTGCTTTTTGATAATAACTTCAGATCAGAACATTTTGAGCACAATGACTTAAGCAATAGAAAGTAGAAATGGTTATTGTCAAACTTAGAGAGCTTATAGCAAGACAAATAGCCAGAGATCCTGTAGAGGTATCAGAGATATTTCAGAATTTTTATGAACATTTCTAGAAAGCAGAGATGTGGGGAAATCAATAAAAACCAGAAATGGAAATATTTATGGATGACTTAAATATACCAAGGATAGAGGCTGACGAGGTTCAACAACTAGCAGTTAAGATAGGTGATGAGATTGAAATAGTGATGTATAACCAATCTACAGAAAAGTATCCAGGGATAGATGGTATTTTGGTGGAAATTTCAAAGCTAGGAGCAAAGAAAATGATAAAGATCTGGAAGGTTTTAGAATTAAAAGGAGGTGAGGCACCAACATTCTGGAAAAAAATTGTGGTGGCTATACTACTTCAGGATGGTAAAGACCCATCTGATCCAGCTTCATGTGGGCCCATTTCAATTTTAAATCATGACTATAAAGCATTTATGTCTATAATGGCTACAAAAATGGCAAAGGTGTTGCCAAAATTGATAGATATGGACCAATGTGGTTTTGTGGAGGGGGGGGGGGTGAAATATTTGACAACATTAATAGAAAAATAATGATCCAGAGGGAAGCAGAATGTAAGAAAAAAGCACTTTTATTAGTGGGTCTTGATGCAGAGAAAATATTCAACAGATTAAGCCTGGAATTTCTGAGTAGGGCAATGGAAGCATTTGCATTCCTGATACAATGATAAGGTTAATTAGAAGGATATATGAGGGGTCACAGGCAGAAATCAAAGTGGGAGGAGGGTTCCTCTCTGAAAAGGTATGTCTGAAAAGAGGAGCCAGGCAGGGGTATCCTTTTTCTCATGTTATTTGTGTTATGTTTAGAATCATTGGCAAAAAAATAAGGGACTCAGAAATGCAAGGATATAATTGATATGGTGTTCAAGAAAAATTGGCCTTATTTAGAGATGATATTATTTTGTACCTGATGGAACCAGAAAAGGACATCTCAGTGTTGTGGAATATTCTGAGACAGTTACAGGTTTTTTTGGGATATAAAATTAATGAAGATAAAATGAAGGCTATAGCTATAAACTATGTACCCATACATGAACTAGTCAATACTCATATTTCTGGGGACATGATAAAATGAAGTATTTAGGCACAGGGGTTAGAAAGTGTTCAGTTATGGCAGCTAAGGATTTGTGGGAAGAGACTAAACAAAAGATACTACAAAAGCTGAGCAACTGGAAGGTCTTGGCTATGGATATGGATAGCAAGACACAAGCAGCAAAAATTATTTTATTCTCATTAGTTTAATATACAGGTCAGGCATATTTTTATCAACCAGAGGAGAAGTTGTGGATAATAATTAATAAATAGTTGAAGGATTTTATTTGGGAGGGGAAGAGGGCAAGAGTCAAGTGGAATAAGCTGATCTTCCCAATAGAACAAGGAGGTTTAGGATTACCTGATTTGAAGAGATATTTTACATATAGATATACAGTTAAGGCAGAAAGCTACAACTGAAACTGGAAAGGGATGATGATGAAGCAGGGGGGGGGGGTAATTCAAAAAAATAAGGAAAGAATGGGATTTTATATTCAGAAACTTAAGGAGAATAAAACAGCCATACACAATATTATATTCATAAAGTAGCAGAAAGTATACTAAGAACTAAGTCAAGACGGGAATGGAGAAAGGAGATTCTGTTGATAGGAGTGACAGAGAATAAACAAGAGAGCACTGGAATTTACTAGAGAAAGATGGAACCAAGGCATTGAAAGCAAATCATTAGAGAAAAAAAGGTAATAGAATGGCATAAAGCCAAGAAGACATTTGGATTGCAGCTAATGATGGCTTTCCCTATCAGAGATTGAGTTCAGACAAAGAGAAAGGGACTGGGGAATCCTAAATGAAAGGCCTGCACTAGCTGAGTTTTTAGTCTAATCTAGAATAGAAGCTGCGGTTAAAAAATGGATAATTAGTAGGGTATATAAAATAGTACATGGTAACTATAGGAATCAGTCAGAAGAGGTCAAAAAAGATTGGGAAGAGAGATTAGATATGCAAGTTACAAAGAAATTATGAGATGACATATGTATGGCTTTTAAACATTCAAAAAAATCTAGACGATTTAGGATTTTTGCCTGGAAATGTTTGTGTGGATACTTTTATTTCCCAAGCAGACTCCGAAGAATTTTTTCTCAGTTAGTAACAAATGTTGGAGGTGTGATGGGGAAGAAACAGGTAACTGGGAAGATATATATTATGAGTGTAATGAGTTGTCAGACTTTAAAAATTCCCCACACAGTACTCTGTCAGGAATACTGGGTGAGCAAATTAGTGTAACTAAAAATTTTTTTTTTTGAGCTGGGATACAGTATCTGAATAATAAGGCTTTGTTAAATTTAATTCTGGTGGCTACCAAAAAAAACAATTACTAGAAAATGGAAATCAAAATCTAAACCAACTATACTTGACATAGTGAATGTTATAACAAAGATAAACGAACAGGAAATGGGATCCTTAGAAAAGGGTAGGAGTTAATTACATATAAAAAAATAGAAATTGTGGGAACAATACATGCAGAAAATGTTTTGGAGGAGGATTGAGGTTTAAGAGAAGGCAGAAATTGAATAATTTATGTAATGGAATGGAATGTTATATATAATGTTTGTAAATGTGAGCTTGTTAATATGGTTTGACTGCTTTTATATACATGTAAGTTTGCCTATGTCACAACTGATAATTCAATAAAGGTGTTTAAAAGAATGATCCAATATAATAGTGACCATTAAAAAAACAAAGTTTTGTACTTACTATAGAACTCTGGTATTCTCTTCACTACCTAGTCTACCCACTCAACCAGCTGGTCAGCCCTAAGCTTCTGAAAAATCAGTGACGGCACTGCTGGCCAGAGCAGGATAACCTGTCAGAGATGACAGGAGGTCACTCATCTCCTGCCAAATATGTGTTTTACTCCAGGTACTGCCACATGAGCATGCCTTTATCATATCCTAATACAAATAATTGAGAAGACAGCGCATGATAAGGCTCCCTTTTGTGGACCAGCTTGGAGTGCAGACTTGTGTCTTCATAGGTGGTGTCATGGCACAAATTGCCAGAACAAGAACGAAGAAAGTATCAGCAGGGCTGTAGTTCTCAGGTTCAGAACCACTCCCTATAGAGTGTGACATCACCTTAGCAAAACCCAGTTAAGCTGCAGGGGCATTAGACCAGGTATGGATATTACTGGCAAGTTTGCTTTAACCAAAAATGCATTGTCATATACCTTTTTTTTTCATAGGTTCATAGGTAAGTACTAGACTAGCTGCTCTTGTGGACCATTGTAAGCCTAGACAGTTTCCCTTTTTGTGCTTGAAATAATATATCCCATTTGGTTACAGACTGGCCTTACTCATCCCATGGTCGATAATTATATATTACTAAGACCAAAAAAAATCCCAGTTACAGGTGATGCCCAACTCCAGAAAGGAACTGCACAGAGTGTCCAAGAAGAACAGCACAACCATCTTATTTAAGCTTAATAAAATGCACAGATAGCTTTTCATCTAAGTTTAACAGACTTCATCAGAATACAAAAGTTCAGTTTCAGCAGCCGTTTTACACCCCTGGTAATTCAATTACATTAATTGTGCACAGTTAAATAATCTCTTAAAGCAATCCCATCATAGAAGGGAAGAAAGAGAAAAGTATATATATGTTATATATTTTTAATTTTTAAATAATAATTATATTTTAAAACATACTAAAATTGAGCAAACACCTCCCTAAATTAATGTCACTTTTCAATAATTCATGCACAGGGTTAAAATTTCATTTAAAAAAACTTTTATTTTTAAATACATACTGCTCTTGAATCCTTTTGGAAATAAGAATACAAACAAGGTGAATAATACAAATCAACTAGGAAATATGTTTTGTGTGTGTGTGTGTGTGTGTGTGTGTGTGTGTGTGTGTGTGTGTGTGTGTGTGTGTGTGTGTGTGTGTGTGTGTGTTTATATAGATATATATATATATATATATACATATATATATATATATATATATCTGTGCACACTCAGTTTAGAAAACTGTTGTTAGTATTTATTGGCCCTCAGTTTTAACACAGGTATTAAAGATAAACTATGCTACCCCTAATGAGAATAACTGCATCATACCATAGATAATTTGACCGGACCCATGCATGGGATAAAGCATTTAGGAGCTGAATCTTGTCCATTAGTAGTACAGGGGCAGTCATGAGGGAAATTTTCTGTTCTCCATCCATAGATCTAAATTGTACTTGAAAATGACCAGGGCTGAACTTTGTTTTATGTGGATGGGGAATCTGTTCCATAGCAGCAGTATTACCTGGAAAATATACCTGGGCCCCGAAACTGTTCTATTGATGTTGCAGAAGAGGTTTAGATCCCTAGGCCGAGTACTTCAGATACCATTAGACTTGCTGATGTGCAGTACATCCATCAGTAATGATTTTTCCTAAAGGAAATCAGTCACATTTCATTTACATACTGGATAAAAAATGAAAACATATTGAATAATTGTTAGGCATATGATTTACGATTGCTGCTTCTGCTTCTGGTCATTGCATAAGGAACATTCTTTTAGAGTATTACGCCAGAATGTTAATTATATATTCCTCATGTAGTACAGCTGCAGTTATTATTTTTTTGGGGGGGTAAATATTACTATGTGTGTTATGTACAGGTTTTAGGAACTTACAATTTGTTTGAGGTACTAAGATCAGACTGATGACGTTAGATGGGCAGGGATTACACTTCATATTGTACCAAACTGTCATTCTGATGACTCCATTTTGTTTTTTTAACTATAGTCTGATTTAGGTTAGTCTAGGGACATTCACATGTTACTGCAGCAAGCTCAGGACTGCTGAGGAGTGCTTTGAACTACAGAGTTGTCAGCAGCGCACACATGTTAGTCTGGGCCTGGGTTCATGTTCATCCAAATACATCGCTGTAAAAACTTACATGTTACCGCGATTCATAGCGATAAATGAAAAAAGGCCTGATCTCTATAAAACATGTGTAAATGTCCCTGCATTTAAGCAAAAAAGTTGAAAATCACCATATTAATTTACTAATACTTGAGGTAGGCAGCAAATGTTTTAGGATACAGCAGATTTCTTAAAGTAAGCAAATATTCTAAAAATATCATGATTTAATAAGAAACACTTAAAAATAAGTGGGATTAGTGACTAAAAATTAAGAAACATTGCTTTTATATTTTATATATACAATGTGTATATTATGGCAATGGATGATTTCTGTAATTAGTATAATTTAGACATTGGATTTCAGTATAGAAGCATTTTAAATAATTAGTGATCACTGAAAATAATGCTGACTTTGGTATCATTTAGTGACTGTGTATACATGGTAGAAATGCAATTACTGAATTGCCCTGCAGTGGGAAGGATATCAACATGCATGTGTGTTTACTGGGAGATTTCTGAGTGACAGGGATTAATAAAAAATGTCAGTATTATGACTACATGACAATGGCAGTTGGTAGGGAAGGTTGCATTTAGTCATAAAACTGATTGATTTACTGACCTGAATGCACAGCAAGTAATATATTGCAATTTTACTTGGCTAGATCAAGATGTCTGTATATAATGATGTGGTTTGTGTTAGCTAACATTTGTTATGATGGTGGCAGGCATATTTGTCCTGTATTTTGCAGTTTAAAAGCTGATTACATCAAAAACTGTTCACTGTATAACTGTGACCCTTTTTAACATGCAGCAATGATGGAAAATAAGGGATAAAAGTAGAGGAAAAGTTAACTTCAGCCATAAGGAAAATTATATCCTTATGGCATATGGGAAACTTCTATTTAGTAAAGGGGGATCCAGATAAGCTGAAAGGACCAAGATCTGGAATCAAGTACTTCTCAACATTAATGCAGTGGGTGGCAGAAATCAAGCATTAGCACAATGCAAGAAAAGGGCAACTGATATGGTTGGATGTGCTAGATGCAAGGCCAGGTAGAATGCAATTTCCTGCAACTCTACGGATGGTCTCCGACAATTATTCAGTTATCTCCAGTTGAGGACTACCTTCTATCCACCGTAGGGATGACTATGACACAGAAGAGGGTGGAACAGGAATGACTGGAGGTGGTGTGGACACTGCTGCAAATTACCAATGTCTGCGGCAGCAACACTCATCAGTAACATGTATTTATATACAGTACTGACTGCTGACAAAGAACGATCACATTAAACAGATGGCAATTAATTATCAATAGGTGGATCTTGTATATCAGGAAACAATGGCAATGAAGGCAGTGTGCATGGTAAGTATCCCACCCACCCATTTATAAGCACAGAGTAGTGCATGCTATTTCATTATTAGTAACGTTTTCAAATAATTTACACAGGGTCAGCATCAGAAACAAATAATTCCCTTGTACCAATACATTTAGATGATCACAGCAGAATGGGTATTGGTGATGAAGCTGGGGATGATAACATGGTTAGATTTCTGAGGCAGCCTGAGGAAAGTGGCAGGGAGTCCCCAAGTTTAATGTCAGGATCTCAGACCCCACAACATGTTAGTAACTGCAGGAAGTGACAGGACATCACAATGTCATGCACAACAACATTACACTCACCTTTTTACAGGAGAAACAACAATGTACCTCAACACCAGTATCTCCAAACTGAGAGGAACATTTTCAAGATGATGGTAGACATTCAGAATTTCTAGTTTTCACAGAGATGTATTTACAAAGGGGTGTCAGGCACAGGAATTTGTTACAGCTACCCCAGGAAACACAGAAAGCATTGGCTGCCCAAAAGGAAATGTGCAGTGGCTTTGTTAGGACTCAGAGCGCTGCCACAGAGAGTCAGCTGGAAATGGTCAGAGTCCTAAAGGGTATGTGTGATGATTTCCAACACTACTTCAAAATGGCAGAGAGGAAGGATAACACCATGATCACACTTATGTGTGGCATGGTGACACATCATCAGTGGCCGCCTCCATTCCAACACTAGTTAGGACATACCAGAGTCAAGCTGTAGTCAGGCTTACAAGAGGCAGAGGATGGGATACTGTCTGGACACATGTGGGGAGATGACATGATGATACAATTGCTTCCCAGGAAAGTACTGTAAGTAGTCTATGTGAACAAGCACAATGGAGTTCATGCAGGCCATATCAGAGTTCAATCATAGTCACTCAGGACTGTCAGATCAGTGTCTGCAGGATCACTTGCATCAAGTATGTCATGACATCACACCGACTCACCTTACAGTTCTCAAGGTAGCTCCTCTTCAAAAACCACTTAACACCATCACCTACCCTATCTTTAGGAGATGTGTGACTCATTTGATACTGAACTTCTGTAAATCAAATCTGACATTTCTGTAATTTACACTTGCACCGTTAAAGACACAGCAACTTGAATGGAAATAAGATAAAAATAAATACATAAATAAATGAATAAATATTTTATGGGGGGACCAACTTTGCAAATATATACATTTCATCCCTTTAAGCCTAGTATGTAAACCATCAAGAAAAAGTGGAAAAAATCAGTGCTACATCCATTACCATTGTTACAGGTGGCAGTTACCTAAAAACATAAAGGTATTAATACATAATAATTTTCAGGAGAACTGTAATAAGAAAATTTCAAATTAAAATGAGTATAATGCCATGCAAACCTACACTGCCACCATTTTACCCTCACCACTGCACAAATGATATTTTTATATCTCTGAAGTCACAAATTATTGTGTATGATAACATAAAAATAATCAGAAAAAATAATTTGATAAGAAATGACATTATATAACAAATAGTATAATAAATTTTCATTTAAATGAATGTATTAACTCATAAAATGTTGAACTGTTAAGGACATTCAGTACTTCCATATTTAAGTAAAGCACTACAGCAGACTTTATTCATCAAAACAGAGAAAAATGTGATTATCATTTTATAATGCCTTACGACAACAGGAGTCAGTGAGAAGTCAAACATCACTTCAACTAACAATAATATCAGTAACTTTCGTAAAAGAAAAAAAAACATTGTAAGATGTGACAGAATATCAGAAGAAGACTGACAGCAGACCATGCACCACACAGCACAGCTCACAGATATCCCTGCATGCATCAGTTATACTGTGTGTGTTTTTTACAGGAAAGGAAACATTAACCTGAATGTCACGGTCCATCATTCCGGACTAGACACCACCTCTTTACCTGCACAGCTGTATGCCACTCATGAGTCCACTGCATTCAGCCTGTAACTACTGCTGCCTGCTGGTCATCAATACTTACAGGGGGAAGGGAACTGGAAGCTGCAGTGACAGCATGGGTCACTTCACCACCAAACCTGTGCATAATAATGCAATGCAGAATACAACAGGCAGTAAACATCTTGCATGCAGTGGCTGGGTCATATCTGCAGACTCATTCAGGCACCTGAAATGGATAGCACATATGGGAACCATGTGCACTGCCAGAATGCTAGACAGAGATGTTGGAGGTGCACCCCCATGCATCACACACTATCTGGCAATTGATGGATTGGTACCCTTTTCTTTTGTGGTAGGGCCCACCCTGTGGACCTGAATGAGTTCTAACTGCAACATGGGTCCAATCTATTGCACTAAGTACCTCACGGGAATGTGCCACCCCGTAAAAGACACACATAGTCCTGACTCAGTCCTAAAGTGACTTCAGAAAATAGATGTACTGATTCACATACGTCAAGAATACATCCAGGAACTACCACAGAAGCCTGTGAGATCCCCAGTGTTTCCCCACTCTGACTCTGGAAGGCCCATTTGGTAAGTATAGTGAGGGCTATACACACCGTAGTGTCCACAGGAGTAGAAAGTCCACTCATTCATACCTCTGTGATGGTCAGACATACCTACTAAGACCCTTATAATGTCTCTGCTCACTTGAAACCTATCAAGGATTTCCTGATTTGCAAAGTTAAGCATTATTAATTGCTTTGTTTATGTTTTGCCTTCTTGGCCGGCAAGTGCCGCTGGGCACAAGCAGTTTTGTCCCAGCCAAGCCAAACAATTCACACCTGGAAATAGCAAATCTAGCAACAAGTGACAGCATTATCATGAGCTGCAACTCAAATAGAATTGGTGAGACTTTCCTTTATATAATGTATCAATGGACAGTGTGAGCAAGTACAAGAATTTCACTATGAATCGCAAATGGTGTAGAAAATATTTAATTTCATCTCATTAGTAGTACATTTGCATGGGCTAGTTTGAGGTCATCGCTTATTTGCATAAATGAGCAGTATGAATCGCAGCTCAGCTGTGCTCATTCATGGGTATTGCAGATAGGCTAAACACATTTGCATAAATGACTATGAATACTACCCTAGTAAAAATAAATGCACATGCACTTAACTTTGTGAATGCATTCTTATAATCTAGGCAACATTCAGTATTTTAATCCTAATTTACAACACATAAACATTTCTTCAGGTATTTTAAAAATACATTTGTTTCGTTTTCAAAAACATAATCATTATATGATTTATTTTCTCACACTAGGAGAAATTTCTTATTTCTTATTTTAGCATCAATACTTTAATACAACAAAACAAATGGATTGAGAAGTGCATGTTGTTTTAATGTGCTGAGATTCATGCTTAGAAAAAAAATCTTTATGCAGTTTATTTGCAATCTTTCTTTTATTTTCTATTTCTTCTGCTTTGGATTGTTCCATCAACTTCTCTCCTTTTCCAGTTGCGTCTTGCTCTCAGAGATAATACTGCTGATGATATTTCCTAGCCCGTCTAAGCTGTATACATGGGTTGGAGGTTAGAACACCAGATTATTTCATTTTAAGATTTAGCACTTTTTCATCATCATGAGGGTCACTGCTCAATATTTCTCTTCTCTGCAGCTCTGTGGAAAAGAATTCAACAGGATGCACAACTTAATGGGACACATGCACCTGCATTCTGACAGCAAACCCTTCAAGTGCCTGTACTGTCCTAGCAAATTCACCCTTAAAGGAAACCTCACACGACATATGAAGGTGAAACATGGAGTAATGGAAGGAACCTTCAGTTCTAAAGGTAAATATCAGTCAAAATCATAAGAATATATTTCAGCCTCAAATAAAAAAGCACCTAATCTTTTCTAAGGTTATGACATTCATCTGCTAAACTAAACACAAACACAAACACACACTATGCATACCCATGCATACACACACACACACACACACACACACGCACACACACACACACACACACACACACACACACACACACACACACACACACACACACACACACACACACACACACACACACACACACACACACACACACACACACACACAGACACACACACACTTACACACACACACTATGGATACCTTATACCCGTGTATATCTACATGCATAATACATTCTCAGAAAAACAGAAGAAAGGATATTCTACCATTCTACCGCAAAAGCTTGTATGTCACTGTTTTGTCAGAACTCAAATGTGGTAAATTAGTACTTTTCATGAAATAAAATGCAGTACAAGAAAAAAAGTGCAAAAAGGAATTGATGTGGCTGTTAATTTAAAAAAATCATCCATTCATTTTATTTTTTTTCTCCTTGATAGTTACAAACACATTAATATAATTTATTTTTAGAGTAAGTGGAAAGTAAACAGGTGATGAGCAGCAAATGCTGCAGATGATGTTCTCTTTTGTTTCTCTGCCAGGCTTTTTATTTATAAGAAAAATCTAAGAAGTAAGCATAACACTGGATGGTCTGTTATACATGACCATGTGTTTTGCTTCTGGAAGGTTCTGATTCCCACTGTCCATGACAACTAAAGTTTGAGGAATGGGAATCCCTGTGGCAAACTGTTACCATTTGGTGTGCTGTACTAACTATGTGATATTGTCTTTTCTGTGATTTTACAGAGTATAGTACTTTTTATTTAATTATCATTTGTCAACCAGCTAAGTAAGCTTTTTTGGCCATGACCCAGGTCACAAGGGCAAAGGTATATGAAGTATATGTTTGTGTATGTGTATATTTGTGATTATGTGTGTGCACACATGCACACTTGTGTATGTGTGTGTGAATATGCATATGAGTATGTTGGGTCTATATTATATGCTCGAAGAGTCTTTTCTTCGAACACGTAAAGGTCTACATATGAAGAGCAAAAGCTGTAAACCATGAGTAGCCACTTCTGCAAATTTTTTCCTAGGGAAAAAATTCACTTGGCCTTAAACATAAAAACAAACTTTAAAACTCTAATCAAGTGGGGGGCTTCACCCTACATTGGAGAAAAAGGGCAATTCCCAATAATGGTCAAAAAAGTTTTTTCTCAGGAAAAAAAATCGTGGAAGTGGCTGTTCGTGGTTTCCAGTGTTAGCTTTTTACATGTTGGCATTAAAGTGTTCGAAGAAAAGACTCTTCGAGCATATAATATAGACCCGAGTATGTTATGTGTGTTTCTGTGTAAAGAGAGAGAGAAAGAGAAAGAGAGAGTGAGCTCAGTATAACTATTCAATCGCATAGTTTTAAGAGATGGGAGGAAACTAGAGCACCCAGAAAAGGACACACACATGAGGAGATCATGCAGACTCTAGATAGACTATATGTGGAGGTTGGGATCGAACCACAGAAGCTGGACTTCTGTAGATAAAATGACTTGAAAATATGCTTTATTTTTCAGTAGGAAACATTTAGGACTCACAGCAAAAGTCAGTGGTGGGGTGACATGCATGAAATCACACAGATTCAACACAATATAGATTTATGTTGATTTCAGACTGCATTTAAGATCATAGGATTATAGAAGGTTACTGGGCTATTGACCAGGAAGGCATTTCAAGCCTAGGCATTTCATCCCAATGTAATACCATAGATATTCAATACCCAGGATTGTTTTGAGTAATGACTGCCCATGTCCATGAGGGATGTGGGCGCTATATCCCCAGTAAGAATTTACAGTGTCCCATCCATATAAATTATTTTTGAGGCTATTCCTTCCTTATTGAGTACAAATTGATGTTCCCAGTAACTCATAACCAAATTTGTTAAGCTAGAGCCACAAGGGGAACCCATGGCTACTCTGCTTTTTTGCAGGTAATAGTTTCCTTTAAAATAAATGAAATTGTGGGATAGAACTATGTCTAGAAGTTCTTCCACTAGACTGATGTCATTCTGGGGAGACCCTTTCTTCCTTAATAAATGACTAACCCACTCTATGCCCAATGCTTGTGGTATTAACTTATATAAGTCCGTTACGTCTACTGTAAGGAAGTTGTACTGTTCGTCATACTTCAGTTCATTAATGTTTTGCGGGAATCACCATGAATCTTTACATATTACTTCTTCTGTTGTTACATATTTTTTAAGTATATTGTCTATCACTTTGGCACATGCATATGTGGCAGAATTCTTCAAATAAACATTTATGGATTTTGGGGACCCCAAACATTGTGGGTGCCACTGGTGTTAACACTATCATGTCTATATCTATCTTTCCCTCTATGAATAAATCATGAATGTAGATTTTGATAGTTCATTAGCTGTGTTATATTCATTAAGGGATGCTTTCTGATATGAACTAGAAGCTAACACTGATTCTATTTTAGTTTCATAGTCATCCAAATCCATAAACACAAGGCCCCCACCTTTGTTGGGCTTCATGACGCGTATCTTACCTGATCTTATCAAGTTGAACCATGCTTGCTCATCTTTAGTTAAATTATACTCATAACCCCTGAATCTATTTTCCTTTTGTATGTTCTCATGTCCAAGTCACATACATTTTCAAATGTATGTAACAAATTGTGCAAAGGGAGGGGAATCGTATGTACTTGATATTCTATATTGTGCTTTGTTGTGCTTTTTCCTTTGGCTCCATCTGTTTTACTGGCCTCCCCTTGAAAAACCCTGATAATTATTATTCTGTTGATTGTTGGTAAGATTCTGTTGACCATTCCAGTTTTGTATATGCTCGCTTCTTCTCGGACCCTCATACTGGTTATTGGGAGCATCAAAACTGCTGTCCTGTAGTTCTGTAACATCCTGCTGAACTGAGTGTTCAGAACTGTTGTTTGCCATTGCATTTTGTAA
>NC_056730.1:421511309-421618809 GCF_019279795.1 Protopterus annectens | reverse complement strand
TATTAATCTTTGTGTTTTATGTTTGTTTATGATCCCCTCCTTCCATGCCTCTATCCTCTTTCCATGCCCTGCTTTCTACTTACAACCTTGCCATCTAACCTTCTTGACAAAAAAGGGCACCTGTCCCAAAAGTATCATGTCCTCTTCCTCCTCCTTTCCTCAACTCCTGTACTTACCTTCCTTGTGTCCTTGAAAATATTTCTATCTTTGCTCTCCCCCTTTCTGACTCTCCTATACTCCCCATTTCTTTCTCATTTCAATGAGTAAAACTTCACAGAAACATTGCTGGGAGCTACTTATTTTTGCTCACAGCTATTCTCAAAGTGTTACTAAGTTTTGCTTGTGCAAATGCAAACTCCCATATACGCAACACACATGCTATATTAATGTTTGAGAATTCACTAACCAGAATTGTGGCCGCTCTCTCTCCACTGGGACTGTCATTCACCTGAGCAGATTTCTTAACTAGTTAATGTTCAAAATAGGACATCCCTTCTTCAGAAACTGATAATTGCTTGCAAGCCACATTGCATCGCTTGGCATCTCCATAGTAGCCCTTGCACAGTCACATACAACATTGTTCTAAATTCCAGGTCATTCTGTTTTTGCAGAAGGACAAGCCCACACCTGCATCCCTCATATCCTCACATCTCTGAATAAACTAACTCTGAGATCATGTAATAGTAAAGGAAAGGAAGACTTCCATACTGTTTGATGAAACACACACTCACTGAAATTAACCCACCTGGCAACTTAGCTGATATAATGCATTTCTATACGATGAGTGGAACCTACATACTATATGTGTATGCATGATTATGTGTGCAGCGTGTGTGTGTGTGTGTGTGTGTGTGTGTGTGTGTGTGTGTGTGTGTGTGTGTGTGTGTGTGTGTGTGTGTGCACATCTGCAATTATCTTTGTAGAATCCTAATATTTTATGAGGTTTCCTACTGCAATAAGTTGATACAATGACCACAAACAATCATATACTTTTTATGTCAACAGCAGTAAATAGCACTTATTACAGTGACAAGCATGGATCATCAGTAAATTAATATATCTAAATGACTGTGAGGGCTGTGGCCTGTATTCCCTAATACAGGCACATTGTACTCCACATCCTCAGTTTCTTAATATACTAATTCTGATGTTGCACAACCTCAGTCTAATTTTTTCTCCTTTAAAATTAGCTTCTTACTTTATTCCAAACTGCTACAGCCTTATAGTTACTATATTTAGTGACAGATGGTGTGGAGGTAAGGCCCCTGCATTTGAGGTGCAGGGGAAGCTACTCCCTGGGCAAAACAGTCAGCAAACTATACATATAGCAACACTACTTCCTGTCTAAATTGCAGTGTCAGTAATTAACATTGTCAACAGTGTGGATTTTGGTAAGGTAGTTTTACTAATTTGGATTTCTTAGAAAAAGTAAAAAAAAAATCAGTAGAATCCCATTCTAACAACAGATCAAGAGAAACAGTAGGCTAAAACACATACATGAGCTATTGAGAAAAACTTTAAAACAAAACATTAGCAGAGTACTGTGACTTCAGCAACCATTTACTATACTGCTGCTACAAAAATGAATAATACTTATACATGCACCCACATTTTTCTGAAAAATGGGCAAAAATGTAACAGAATTTTCCCATATTTTGCACTTGCTGTTTTTATAAGCATACATTATATTTTTTACAAAGAAAACTAATAAACTCTCATCCCACGAGTCACCCGTTGTCATAAAATAACTCCTTACCTCTAGCGCTGCAGTACAATTTATTTTACTTGTGTAATACCAAACTCCAACATTCCTTTATATCCATTTGATGATGTTTTTTCTCCTCATTCTACTGTAGTGATTAACCAGTCATTTATGATAATGTCACTTCCCTGGGCAGGCACCCTGTCTTCATAGGAGAAACTTTTATTAGCTATGGTGACTCAGTCAGCACCACACATGACAGTGAGACCGAGGAAAACAGTCAACTCACCGTACTGTAGGATAGAGTTGTTTGTAATCATGTACCTATCTTTGCCTGTATGCATAAGCATGCATTCTATTTTTATTCATTTATTAATCATGTCAGATCTATCTAGACTCATATAAGTCTATTCCGAGGTGATCAAGGAACTCTAATATTCATACTAATACATATTAAGTTTAACACAGAACTACAACATGAACAACATGAAGCTGATAAGACACTCATAGTCTTAATTTTCAGTGATGCATTGCTGATGCTCATGTTTGTATAACGCTTGCTTGCACATAAGCATTACAATATCATCTCATGCTGTGCACTTTTATGCCCTACAAGTATTTTCAGTTCCCTATTAGAAATGTGAAACCCAGCTTTAAGAGTCCTACCACTTTAAAAAATAAACAGCAATGCAAACAAGAAACAGCATGTTCTACGCCTTTAAAATATCTTTAAGCTTCCTTGCACCCCAGTGCGAGCAGTGCTTCCATAGCCCTGATACTTACACTAACTCCAAGACAACTGCACTTACAGAGTAAAGGGAGCTGTCCAAGGTACTACATTCTTAGGCTTAGCACATGTTCCCACCACTTCACACAGCTCACTTTTCCACCAGACATGGTCACTCAGTGCTTACCTGTGTCTCACCTGAGAGAGGAGTTGGCCCTTAGTTGCTCATTCCTCTCCCTCAGCCTGACCCTTCATACATCATCTGCTATGTGAACACAGATCACTGGAGGAGGAAGTAAGTAGCCTACCCATGTTTTACTGGGGCAAGTCTTCAGGTCAAAATGCCAAAAATGTTTAAAATTATCTGAGTTACACATGAATATTTAGAATATTAAATATAAACTGTTAATTTTGATGATTTTCATTTTTATAGGCCAGATGTTCAGCAAACATAGTCGAGTACACATTCTGTGAAGTTTGATACTCCCAGGTTGAGGTTAGGTTGATAAAAATTACTAATAAAATTGCTTGTCTTGGTTATTGAACAAGACCATTTTCTGTATTTGTTTTTTTTGCTACTCAAACCTACTAACATTTGAGCCTTGACCTGTCATTCATCTATTTGTTCCCTTAGTCCACCATAACCATTTGCACCCCATATCACTCCCTGGAGGTCCACTATTTCTAGTAGAGGTAATAGCTTCATAATAGCATATCCTTGAACAGCTGGGTATTGCGGCAGGCTCATCATGGTTTATAGTTGTCATCCAGGCAACCCTGAATAGTAGTTTTGTCCCCCTGTTCCTCTCCATACATATCCTTTCACTGTTTTCCAGGCCCTTTATCCCAAAGGCCCAATTTGGCTTTACACTCTACCAGACTAGATCTACTTAAGGATAGACCCTAATGGTTATCAGGCTGTGGAATTACACAGCTACCCTGCCAATATCAAATTCATGTCAGCTTACCAAAGATAATATTAGTGACTACTGTTTAAGCAAAGTAAAGTAATCACAGAGAAGCATTTTCTGTGAATCAGCATGTAAGTTGTTTGCAGAGGTGAGGTCTCCTTGTTATTCTTATGAGAAGGGACATCCTCAGACCCCCAAATCTGAAGACACCTACTCCACAATCACTCAGCAGTGGGAAATGAGTAAAGTTCATAAGTGTTGAAAGTGATTTTAGCAATTTTACTTCACATAAACAGCAATAAATGAAAGAGCCTTCATCAAATTGTCAGAGTCTCAGAGTATCAGCCTGCACTTTCTAGTGAGGGTTTAGCTTTTATGTAAATCCTTAACCCACACCAGTAGCTGAAGTGTGCACTGACATCATCATGAAATCCTGCAATGCCTTCCCTATCTCATGCGCGCTTTCCTGCAATTTTTTTTTTCAAGACAGAAACTATGATCAGCTTGACAGGAACCAAGCAGACAAGGGGGAGGGTTAATATAATGGCTAAGGTCTTTACCTCACAGATATAAGGTACAGGGTTTGCTTCTGACCTCTAGATTTATGTATAAACAATTTCCTTGTCCAAAGTACTGCATGCATGGCACACTGTCCTCTGATAGGTGTCATTATTGCTGTAGACGAGACTAGATCACCTCCTCTGTACCAGGATGCCTGAGCCAGTGTCGGGCACTCATTCCTGCCGTCCTTCAGTGCCCCACCAACAGCTGAACAACCAACTGATCTCAGGTTGCCCAGGCAGCAGTCTTGGCTCCATTCTTCTATGTAGTAGAGCTAGACCAATTCTTCAAAACTATTTATTGATAAATACTTGCAAAGTGACCATGACTCATTAGGAAAGCCCCCATTATGCCATTTTTGAAACCCTGTACTCCAAATGCTACAGCTGAAGTTAAGGCTGTTGGCTGAAATATGCTTTGAATAACATGAACAGGAGAACTTCAAAGAAATATCAACACCCTGGAAGATAAATTTATGTATTTGTACAGGGAAAAGATGGTTCTATAACACTGGAAAGGGTGATACTAATGAGACTAGATGGGGAGGGTGGAGTGGTAGTTCAGAACATGCTAGTGAGCATTTTTCTTTATTAACATGAATAAAAAGGCTGTTTTAAATGTGAAAACTGGGGGAGGGGGGCACCTGCTGGTGTATAGCATTTAAGAACTCAGCCTTGGAGAACTGGGGCATCCCATTATCCAGCAAGAAATTCAGAAAAAAAGGATGACATTCTTTATATTAGATGTAGCCACTGGTATATAGGATGTCTGTCACTGTTCGTTCTGAACTGTCAGGAGGATAATAACATAGGTGGAAGGGTTCTATCTGTTTTAAGTTATTTCACAAGACAGTTGCTATTCTCAGATGTTCAAGTCAGCAAGAAATAGACCTTGCTAGATACAAAACACTGTGGTATCAGTCTTAATGGGAAGTGGCACTGGGAACCTACTCTTAAGGTGAAAATAATAACTAATGGAAGCAAATGATACTACTAGATCCAATAAAATGTTTTAGTTATTAACTGATAGTCTTACTAAGATAATTTCTTGGTTTTCAATGAAGCAACATTCAATTACCCATTGTAGATTTATATCAAGCAGGCAAAATGTGGAAATATATTGAAACATCTTTTCTTAGGGTATTCATTTTGAATGCTTAGAAGCTGAAAAACAATTATTAGTGTAAGATAGACAGTTTTGAAAGATACCTTTAATATAGCTTTAATTTAATAGAAGCAATTTGCATATATTTCAAAAAAAAAGGCACAATGCATCATGCCCCATCTCAACTACTCAACTGCCATTACTTTGAACTACTTCCACACACAATTAAAAAGGCAAACAGCATTACATTATCTGGCATACAGCTAAAGTTTCACTGGTAGCAGATGACCATTTAGTGTCTATTATCAAATCTAAATCAGTCTAATGTGTAATGAATGGGCACATTAATACAATATAGTAGTCTTTCAGGTACAATATAACTGTGTATAAGATATCAAAACTCTGGGAACTAAGAACTCAAGCTGACTGCAATACAAAAAATGTAATATATTGTGCATATTGCATATGCTGCTTTAAATTGTATATAGGTAAAACAAATAGACATCTTAGAGAACGCATTAGGGACCATATATGTTGTACTAATAAGGGTCTAGAATATAGTGCTTTAGCCAAACATTCTTTAAAAGAAGGATTACAACATACATTTTTATTTCAAGTGTTGCAAGTGGTGGATGAAAATGTAAGAATGGGAGATATAGTTAATAAAACAGAAACTTTAGAACTGCAGTGGATCCTACATTTGGGCTCTCATAGGGGGCATGGTCTGAATGACAGTGTCCCATTGAAACCTGTTCTGAAGTCTAGAAGGGTCAATAAGCATAAGAAAGGCTTATAACATTTAAATGTAGCTAGATCATGTAGTTACATGTTAAACTCTATAAATGATATATGCATTTGTTTTGAAGTCTAGATGAATAATATTATGGGTCATTTTTGCATTCACAAATTAGGCATTGAATTTATATATATATATATATATATATATATATATATATATATATATATATATAAATATATATTTTTTTTAGTAAACATAAGTATTTTGACATATATATCCCTTACAATTTTAAATATATATTTAAATATATTTTTATATGTTTTATTTTAATTTATTTATTATATATTTATTGTATATTATTAACTTCTGTTTATACAAAATATGAAATATAGGAAAATCTCTTTAGAAGCTATAATGTCATTTGATGTATTATACATTTGATTTTGAGTAGAAATTAGCTACTTTGTCTTTAAACTGTAATTGATTTTTGATCTGTTAGCGTCTGAATGGCTGGTTTGAATTTTGAGCTTCAGAAATGTTACATAAGGATCTATGTTAGTTGTTACTCTTGGTCTGATGAAGCAATATTGAACTATTGTGAAAGCTCTTACCATATTGTTGTCAAGTATTCGAATAAATTCGACTTGTGTTTTATCTAACTGCATCCTTTATTTGATCGTGTTTCCTTCATTTGGGATTTTTTTGCATACTTCCACACACAATTAAAAAGGCAAACAGCATTACATTATCTGGCATACAGCTAAAGTTTCACTGGTAGCAGATGACCATTTAGTGTCTATTATCAAATCTAAATCAGTCTAATGTGTAATGAATGGGCACATTAATACGATATAGTAGTCTTTCCAGGTATAATATTACTGTGTATAAGATATCACAGTTTCGCATAACTTATTTTCCTTTAGAACTACTCAGAATACACTCAGCAAGCCAACTGAATTTAAGTAGGCTAAAACAGCTTTAATTACTTAGTTGTTCTTATTTATTCTGGACTTTGTTGAAACTGCTGGCAATAATTACAAAGCAATTATTAAGAAAATTAAGGACATGTTACTTACTTTTGTTTATTTGAATCCTATTCAGGAAGGTCACAATATTGCAAATGTTCAGAAGAACATTCTTGACAAACATCAAAGACTGAATCAGAACTTACTTCATGAATTTTTATTATGGTCTGGTTTAGGAACGGGGTCCATTCTGTCATAGTACTAAAAAATCTAAACATTTGGAGAACTTAAACAAAACACAAAGACCAATTTACAGCAAAGCCTGGAAAGAAAACTTCCAGCATTACAAACAATAAATGGTGCAGTTTGATTACAACCTGGCTTGCTAGTGCAGTACATTCCCTTTTAACCAAGGTAAGGACATGGGAGGGTAAGAGGGGGAATTAGCAGATGAAAGATATGCAGGTGTAGTAGATTCATAGGATCATAGGATCATTGGAGGTTACCTGGCTATTGGCCCTGAGGCCCTTATATGCCTAGCCAAGAGTTTAGCTCATGTTTAGACAAATCGGCACCCGATGCCCCTGTCCAGCAGGGACACAGGTGGAATCCCAGTGGTATATTTTCTGTTTCCCATCCAGTTATCCAGGTTGCGCTTAAAAAGGGGTAAATAGGTACTCTGCTTGATGTGGAGAGGGAGTCTATTCCATAGATGGGGGAGTCTCTGGGACACAAATCTGTACTGCCAACAAGTATTGTTGATGTCACAGACCATGTTGAGGCCATGCATGTGGGTTACTCGAGTGGAGCTTGACTTGCGAATATGCAGCAGTCCCATCAAGGTGGGGTCTGTGATCACCTTGTATGCCAGACAGAGGCCACCTCTGAGGAGTCTGTATGAAACTGAGTAGAGGGATAGGGCTTTTAGCCTGTCTGTGTATGACAGATGTTTGAGGCCCTGGATTCTCCTGGAGAGGAACCTCTGTGGTCTCTCCAGCTGCTGCATGTGCTTTGTGAGGTACATGCTGAAAGGGGGTGTTGTACTCAATAATGGGCATTATAAGGGAATAATAGAGGGAGATTATGACCTCCTTGTCTCTGGATGAGATACCCTTACTTATGAGATGGGCCATGTAGAAGGTTTTCTGTACAATGGAAGCAACATGGTGGTCAAAAGTCAGGATGCTATCAACCCGGGTGCCCAAATTCCTCACACCTGATTGCATGCTTAGGACATTGCTATTAATGTGATAATTTGTGGGGACGTCACTCTCCCCAAAGGGGATAATGATGCATTTTTTGGTATTCAGTTTGAGGCCATGTTTCTGGCACCAGTCATCTGTCTGAGTGAAACCCTCTTGGAGGATGTCCACATCACTAGAGGAATTGATGAGAGCACCCAGCTTGCAGTCATTTGCAAACTTGGTCAGCTATAGTCCATTGGTTTTGGCCTGCACCTAAGAAAAGTATAGCTCAAATAACAAAGGCCCAAGACCAAACCCTGGGGTAAGCCGCTTGTTATGGGTCTACTGCTTGAGGTGGCTTCCCCTAATTTGACTAGATGGGTTCTATCAGTGAACCAGTTTGCTACCCATCTGGTAACATATGGATTGATGCCTAGTTGAGAGAGTTTACTATTATGCCTGAGTGGGAATAGTGTCAAAGGCTTTAGCTAGGTCAAGGTAGGCAGTGTGCACCGTCTTCTCCTCATCCATGGCTTTGGTGACTGTCTCAAAGAAGTTGACCAAATTTAGCAGGCATGACCTCCCCTTGACGAAGCCAAACTGTGTGGAATCAAGTCTTTGGAGGTTGCCAATATCCTTATTAATGAGGTCCATGATAATCCATTCCATGGCCTTGCAGATCAGTTTAGTTAGGCTGATGGGTCTATAATTTCCCAGATTGGTGGACGCTCCACCTTTGTGTAAAGGGATGACAGTGGCTGTCCTCCATTCAGCTGGGATGAAGGCAGTACTCATGCTTTGGTTGAATAGGGTGCCTAATGGTGCTTGAAGTTCCTGCCTGACTTCACGTAGGATGCAGCCTGGGATGTTATCGGGTCCCATGAAAGCTGTATTTTTTTGCCTTTGAGAGACCAATATTGACCTCTTCACTAGATATAAGGGAAGGGGGCAGGCATTGGAATGACACCTGAAACTAAGCCAATTGTTAAAGTCAATCATTTTCTGTTTGTATTGAGGCATCATTCTGGGTGACGGCAGAATGCTGCTTAAGGCTAGGGACATACCTACCTGGGACACATAATTAGCAAGCTCATTCATGTCTCTCTTCATATAGTCCAGAGAGGTACATCTCAGTCATTCATGCCAACAAGGACTATGACAGGGTCATAACAGTACCTGTTGTTGAGAGACTTGACTGCATATGTGATATGGCAGATTCTGGCACCTGACAGACAACTAACCATGACTTTCTCCTTATCCAGCCTTTTGAAAGGCACATCTGTGTGTCTCACAATGGAGTCTCCTATGACTAATATGTTGGGTTTATGTGGCTGTGAGACACAGGTGTGTGGACTATGCATGGTATGTGGTGAGGAGGGCTGTGGAGCTCACATGTGTTTTTGCCTTGGAGGTCTCCTTTCTTTGTGTATGTTTATGTGGAGGACCTCTGCACATATAGGTGTGTGTTGTATAGGTGTGGGTAGTGTTTCAGGTGTAGTGATTGTGTTGAGAACCTTTTCAGTGTCAGATATACTGGCTTAAGGGGGAGAGAGCATGGACTCTGGGTTCCTAATGTAATTGCATCTCTTACAATTTGTGTTCCTAGGTGGTAGTAGTATTTGGTTGTCAATGTACTAAGAGTTTAGAATAACACTTAAGAATAACACTTAATTTAGACAGGCTATAAACAAGCAGTAATAAATGCAACAGAAACAATGCAGCTGAATACTTTAAAGAACAGGCAGCAAGTAGCAGGAAAAAGCAAAGCAAGATGAATTAACAGAGTAGTAGGAAGAAGCACAAATTAGAAAAAACATAAGCAGCTGAATAAAGTGTCTTTTTTATAACATGGAAAAGGAGAGAGCAGGAACAGAAGATAATTCAGGGTTAAGAGGCTAAGGGGTTTGGCCTTCCCAAATAATCTCTGTATTAGGTAGAATGAGCTAAAGAGATGGGACTGGGAGGAGTGTCCCAGATCAAATTTACAGTAGGGGCGGGTAACTGCAAAAGCCACCAACTTTAAGAACACAACAATAAGAGGGTGGGAGAAAAATACTTTTAGCACAGATCAGAAAACAAAATTCGGCCAGCAAATATATAAATAATTCAGTCAAGCAAAAATAAAGACAGTGCAGAATACTGAACAGTTAAAGTGCCAAAAATATACTTATCATCTCTATATTTCCAGATTGTTTGAGAAGCACTCTCAGTCAGAACACAAGGAGATTCTAGCAATGACATGCAGGAGTTTACAAAAAGGTAATATTTTTATACCAGCAAGACAAAAGTCAAGCCTTGAGTTAATCAAATAACAGAAAAGCCATTAGACCAGTTTTACCAACTTTAAGAATACAACAACAATAGGGTGGGAGTAAAAAAGTTTTGGCAGAGATCAGAAAAAAAATTTGGCCAGCAAATATATAGTAAATAATTCAGTCATGCAAAAATAAAGACAGTGCATAACAATGAATAATTAAAGTGCCAGAAAATATACTTATCATATCTATATTTCCAGATTGTTTGAGAAGCACTCTCAGCCAGAACACAAGGAGATTCTAAGCAATGATATTCGATAATTAAAGAGGGGAGTGGAAAATACAATGAAAACATGGTTTGAACTGATAGAAGCTAGGGAGTAAGAGGAATAAAGAGAAAGGTTTAGAAGAAAGTCAACATGAGTAGGATAGTATAAAGACAAATGGGTGAAGAAACATAAATGAGAATACTACAGTGGTAGGAAAGTGGGGGAGAGATAGAGGTATGCTTAAGTGAGAGAAGAGAATGGTAAAAGTGTCACTGGAAGGGGAAAAGAAGAAAAAAATACTGATAGAAGTGTCAAAATAAATAAAATGTTCTGATGCAGAAAGTACAGATGAAATGAATTTGTAAGCATTTTGGTTGTCAAGACCTAACAGTGAAAGTTATCATGTATTAGTGTGTCTACATGGGGATTGAAAGTGTTAATTAGGATATTAAGGAAGGAAATCATATCAACACATATAAGACCAGCATTAGCAAGTTAGCCCTGTTTGTCAAAACACTGACACTGAGAAAATTATTTTGACATCATTATTCAGAAATTTCTTAAACACATTTAGTGATGTAAAAGAGCTAATGTTCCGGGATAAATTGTTCCACTGTTCTGGTGCTGTTTTGGAAAAAGTTTTTTTTCAACAATATTTTTAGTTTATGATGGCTTAATCTGGAGGTTGTTATTAGTGCTTTTCAGTGAGTAGGCTGTTTTTTTGTAATGGCAGACATTTTTAAGAGGGGAACAGTAGTGTTGTTTCATCAGTTTGAAGGTCAAGGTATTCAGCAGAAAGAATGGTCTACCCAGAAGTCAGTTACATTTTTTCGTGGTGCAGTGGGAACCTGGGAGGCAGCTAGATGAATACATTGTAATATTTTATTTTCTTTCCTTTATAGTTTTTTATATTTTGGTGGGAGTACAATGCTGAGATTGGAAGGGAGTATTCTAACCTTGGGATTAGAACATTGATGGCTACTGATTGCCTTGATTTTTTTTGTTAGCATGTTGGAAATTTTGTATGCCACCTTTAGCTGAGTAATGGCCCTTTTTTACTTGGGTTTCCATGTGAGGCAGAAATTAAAGCATCTGGTCTAACAGAAGGCCTATTTTTTGGGTGGGGTGGGGTGGTGGGGAAGGGATTTCTTTCCTATGCATTATCATACATGTGTTTGTCTACCCAGTGCCGTAGATCCATTGCTAGGTCTACCAGTCATCTCCTAACCCCTCTGGATCTGTTTTAATAATGCTGGGGCTGGCTAGAATCTTAAGGTCATCCTGGGGGCCTGGCTGTCAACATCTGTGGGAGGTTCCTTTATGACCTACCCCATTACTGACACTCCCATATGGTTCTTGTGGTTGTTCTGAGAAGCAGGTGTGCAATGGGGACATGTAGCATTTTGCCCCACCTCTTCAGAAGCACATCTACTTCTCCACCCTTCCCCCTTTGGATCATGTCTCCCAGTAGAAAAATCCCCAGTTTCCAACAGGAATTGTCACAGGAGATGCATATCGACCCCCCCCCCCCAAACCAGGTATGATAATGCGCAGGTCTCCCTGCCACTCTGTCAATCTCCTGAGCTGCTAATCAAACCCATGTTAGCTGGGCTGCAGTCAAGGTTTTATTTCTCAGTGCTACAGGAGTAGCTAGCAGAAAGTCTGTGTACTTTTGTTAAGTTACAAAGGGTATAATAACATGACAATGGGTTAACAATGTAAAATGGTTGTGTTGCGGTAGGTCTTCTTTGGGTCTTTAATTAATATAAAAGTGGATTTCCTTGTGTTTAAATTTAGATTGTTAGAGCACAGCCAATACTAAAACAGGGTGTAATCTTTTTGTAAAAATTTGTTGATGTTATTATGTGATGCTGATGCTGTTAAGGAAACAATGTCATCAGCGCAAAAGATGATAATTAGTACTGGTACATCCCAGGGGAGATCAGTAATAAATTATAAAAACAGCAGTGGTCCTGGCACTTACTACTGAGGCATGCCAAAGTTGTTAGGTACTCGGATAGTGTCAGCATTGCCTGCAACGATAATTAAAAATCTGTCTAGTAGGTAATTTTGGAACCAGATACATACCTCATCTCAGAAGTGACATTTCCTAAGATTTTGCAAAAGTATAGAATGGTTAACACATTAAAATGCTTTCTTGAGATCCACTATCATTGCACCAGTCAGTTTACGACATTACATATTTTTGAAGCTGGTGTTGGTAAGCAGGATTATGGCAGCTGAACTACTAGACTTTGATCTAAAACCTTACAAATGCTTATTGGTGAGAGTATCATACTGATATATTTTCAAAATGTATGATGTTTGGCTAAAAGGTCTGGTATGGCTATTAGACTAGAGTCATCTGTGGCACTAGGGGCATTGATGTTTGGGTGAGGTTATGGTGGCTCTCTGGAACAATATGAGTACTACATTGTTACAAGAGGATTAGATAAAATTGTGTGTTATTGGTTAATTTATCTGGTTTTCCCTAATTTGAGTAGAATAAGGCATAATGCATAAAATTCTGTTGATGTGTTAGAAGTAATCTTGTTAAGCTCATCAAGAGCCTGTTTTCTGGTTATTACTCTAAAGATGAATCTAGGATAACCTAGGAAGGTGTGTAGCATTTCTGTTGGTGTGGGCATGATGACATAGCTAAAAGGTATTTGTAAGTGTTGTGGTGTGTTGCTTTTGTTGTACTTTATGCCTTGGCTGATTTGAGGAATCATGTTTCTGTCAGTTTATCCTGGTATTAAAAATATTGGCATTGCATATCTTTTTAATACTGCTCCAAAATTGTTTTGGACTGCATTTTGGATTGCTGAATTTTTTTTAAACAAGAAACATCTTTATTGAATTATCACTTATGACATGGGCAATCATACTTTCATATAAATTAAACCAAACAGTACTGGCATATTTTCAGTTGCAAATATTATACATCACATATAATCTTCTATACAGTCATTGTCAATTGAACAATACATAGCTCATTCTATTTCCACCTTCCTTTAAACCTCATTCCTTCTCCAAAATATTATTCTGCATGTATTGTTCCCACAATTCCAATTTTTCTATTAAATTTGCTAATACCCTTTACTAAAGATCCCACTTCCAGTTCTTTTATCTATGTTACTATATTCACTCTTTCTAGTATGGTTGGTTTCAACTTTTATTTTTATTTTCTAGTAATTGCTTTTTTGGTAGTCATCAGAATTAAACTCAGCAAGTCCTTACTATGTCTGGGCAAATCCAACTCTGTATCACCACCTCTCGAAAAAATCATTTCTTTAGTAACACCAATTTGCTCACTCGGTATTTCTGACAGAGTAGTCTGCAGGGAATTCTTAAAGTCTGAGTACTCATTACACTCCCAGAAATATGTTCACAGTTACCTCTTTCTTCTCTATCATGCCTCCAACATTTGCTATCTACCTGAAGAAAAATGATTTGGCGTCTACTTGGGGTATAAAAATACATATGCAAACACTTCCATGTAAAAATCCTAAATCTTCTAGACTTTGTTGCGTATTTGGGAGCCATACATATATCATCCAATTGTTTCTTTGTGAATTGCTTATGAAACAAATCTTCTAAATCCTTTCTAACATTAGTTATCATGCAATATTTTATATGCCCTACTAATTAATTCTTTTTCTAGATTCTACTAAAAACTCTACTGGTGCTGCTCTTTCACTAATGATCTCCATATTCCTTTCTCTTTGCCTATACTCTGATATCACCCCTTGATAGGGAAGGCAATCTCTAGCCTGCAATCCAAATGTATTCTTAGCTTCTTCCCATTCTATTACCTTTCCCACCATAATTTTTTGCTCCCAATACCTTGATTACTTTGCCAGTTTTCTCCAGTAAATTCTAGCCCCCTCTTGTCTATTCTCTGTTCCCCTAATTGCAGACATCCCTATTGACAGAATCTCCTTTCTACATTCTCGTGTTGGCTTAGTTCTTGGATTACTTTCTGCTACTTTATTAATATAATATTCCAGTGTGGTTATTGTTATTCTCCTTAAGGATCTACATCCAAAATCCCAGTTTCTCCTTATTTCTTGAGCAACCCCCCCCCCCCATTTCATATTCATTTCTTTTCACTTTGAATTATAGTTTTCTGCTTGTGCTATGTATGGTAGTCTTAACTGCATAGCATAGCTCTGAAATACTCGTTCAAATCAGGTAATCCCAAATAACCTTGTTCTAGTGGAGGGACTGCTGCATTTATATGAGGTAACTTGCTTTAGCTGAATTAGTAGCAATGTGTGTGCTTTTCTTAGATTCAGATATAATTGATGTTTAGTGATATTTTGAATCATGTTTATTCCTTTCATGCTGTATCTCAGCTTTTTATTAATAGTAACATATTTGTGGTTACCAGGGAACTTTGATACCTTTCAGGTTTCTTCTTGTTAATGGCCATAGATAATTTGGCATGTGAGTTAAGGTACCTGTGAATATAGACATGGCTTCCTTAGGGTGGCTGGTAGCAGAATGGGTTTCAGCTGATTGTATTACCTTTTTAGTGAGAGAGCAACCTTAGAACTTTTCTGTAACTTGTCTCATGGTTACATAGTTGGGTGGTGGTTTTAATGATCTTGGATTCCATGTAGCCAGAGCTGGGCAGTGGTCACTGAGGGGGGTTGAGAGAACATGCATTGTGTTGCAATCCACCTGCAAAATTAGTAAGAATGATGTCCAGCAGTGCATACTTATTAGTGTGTTTTGTTCCTGAAGAAATAACTTAAGTGAGGCTCCTGTATAGAGTTTCTTTTTCAGAACACCAAGGAAATCTAGGTTAACATCTCCCATTGTGATTAACTTGTTATGAACGGTGTTTGAGATAACGGAATCTAAGACGTTTTCCATTTGTGTAATGGTTTTCTTTATTGCCGTGGTTACAGTCTCATGCTAAGCATCCAACATGAAGTCAAGTTGTTTACAAAGTTGTATTGCCTGCTACAAGTTCTGTATCCAGATCAGAGTAATCCTTCTTCATTACTTGTAAGTCCCCTAAGAAAGTAAATCTGACTCATAAAATGTGCATGAAGTAGAAAACCTCCAAGACTATTAACATGTAAAATATTAAATATCAAATGTGAAGGAAATATTTTATTATACCATGACCCCCCCATTAATATTCCAAAACGTGCATGCTGATTGGCCAGCGTGCACGTTGTAAATCGACTTATACTAATGGAAAAAGGTCCGGTCGCCCGGACTTTTTCCATTAGTATAAGTCTCTTTTAAAACACTGTCTCGCTATGTTAAAAGAGTTTAACATAGCGACACAGGTTTAAAAAAAGCAACGGAGATCTCCGTTGCTTTTTTTAAAGCTGTCTCGCTATGTTAAACTCCTTTAACATAGCGACACAGTGTGTAAAAAGCAACGGAGATCTTGTTTTCTCCGTTGCTTTTTTTTTAAACCTGTCTTGCTATGTTAAATGGGTTTAACATAGCGAGACAGCTTTAAAATAAGCAACGGACATCTCCGTTGCTTATTTTAAAGCTGTCTCGCTATGTTAAACTCATTTAACATAGCGAAACAGTAAAAAGCAACGGAGATCTTGCTTTCTCCATTGCTTTTGGCCACAGCTCTGATGTACTGCGTAGGCATGCGCAGTACATCAGAACTGCCACGGATACCAGACAGCTGCGGAAGGGCAGCAAAGAGGCATTATACAATGCCATTATTTAAGAAAAGTAATTATTTCTTTTCTTAAATAATGTCATAGTATAATAGCAATAACCCACTTCTGGGTGTGGGTAATGTGGTATTTACCCACAGTTGTCTTTGTTTGGTCCCGAGGGCGAACCATGCCAACCGTGGGTAAATCCCGTATTACCCACACCCAGGTGTGGGTTATTGCTATATTCTTTTCTGTTTGTATAATTCATAGCACTGTAATATGGCACTGTTCTGCACTGAAGAGACTGATTATGCAGAAAATGGGAGTCTGATTGAAATTTGTCACTATTTCCATCACTGCAACCATACCTGAAGCTAGAAAGCATAAAGTAAAATAAATACTGCCCTTTTTGAAGTTCACCTGCTTTACGTTTTTAGATGATGAATGATTTGGGAAAAAAATGTAAATAAAAACAGTGAAAACAATTTGTAATTCTGGTGGGCATTGGTGACTTTACCAAGATTATAGAATTCCACTCCAATGAAATTTCAACATTTTATTATATTCCATTAGTTTTCAGTATTAAAATCCTTAGTTATCTGTTCACAAATGCAACTATGTTTTACAAGCTCTTTCATTACTACTGCCAATATGCCCTGTGACATATTCCTGTAGGTCAAGTCTCCTATTTTTGGCCATGCCTTAATCATTTATTAGCGTCCTATGCCTGATAGCAGTCTGCCATTCTTAGCCGCCATGAGGGTCTGGGGAGTGATTTAGTCCCATGGCCAAAGTACTTATGAGCAAGTCCAATTCCTCTATGAGTCTCCTTCTCTGCTGATTTTTAAAAGTCTTCTTCACCAACTCCTCAAATACTCTGCACAATTTTAATTAGGGTGGGTAATGTATGGTTCCTTGTCCACATCCAAATACTGCCACAGAAACAGAATCCATGGCTGCAGACATTCTTAGGCACTGCAGTATATCCTCATAGCATCATTTGCTTCTTCTCGTAATTGTTCTCAATAAATTCTCACTCTAGCCTCTACACATCAGTCTTGTTTTCCTGCCCTCATCTTGCTAATGGGTTTGCACAAGTTATCCACTCCACTTGTCAACTTAGAAATAAAGGTGAGCTAGTATCAGCAATCTTTTTAAACGTATCAAAAGCCTTCAATACAGTGTCTCATAACAAACTGCTGACTGCCTTGTCCAAACTGAACCTAAGCTACTCCACTCTAGCCTGGTTTCAGAACTACCTCATAGATCAGCAACAAGTTTTATGGTGGAACAAAGCTCTTTCTCCCTTACTACCAGTGACTATGGGCGTGCCTCAAGGTTCTATTCTTAGCCCCCTCCTTTTTAACCTGTTTACAAATAATCTCCATAATGCTACAACTCTAGCCACCCTTACACAGTATGCAGATGGCTCCACTTTCATATGTTCTTCCCCAACTCTACCTGGACTACAGAACTTAATCCAAGCATCCCTCAATGCTATTGAATCATGGTTGGCAGATGCCCAATTATTCTTGAACCCAAATAAAACTAAACTCATGCTCTTCCACTCCATACTTCAGCATCACATCCAGTTATAAGACTTTGAATGAACCAGTACCATTCACTCAACTTCTCGGTGTTGTTATTGATTAAACTCTGAAGTTCGACTTACACATTGCCCAGACTGTAAAAAAAGTACACAAGAAAATAGGTACCTTATACAGATGCAAAAACTACCTAACCACAAACTCCAGAATAAACACAGCCAGCACTCATCTTCTGTCAACTTTACTATACGCCTCACCCATCCTTATCAACCTCTCCAAATCAGACCTAAGCAAGCTAGATGCCTGCTATAATAAGATAGCTAAATTTGCCACTAACTATCCTCCTAGAACCCATCATTGTAAGGCCTAAGAGAACTATCATGGTTAGAACTACCCCAACTCATTCTCATGCAACTCTCCACCAAATGTACTATAAACCCGATAAAACCCCAACTCTACAAGGCCTCCTCAATCCCCATATAAGTGCCCGTCCACTAAGATCCACTAATAAAGCTCTAATTGAAGTAACCAGGAGTAAAAATAGCTCAAGTGACTCTCTATACTCCTACTACATTGCTAAACTGTGGCATGCCTTACCACTTGAAATTAGAATTATAACTAGCTTAAAAAAAACTTCAAGGATCACATTAAAGCCCACCTCACCAATTCCTGGACTTGTCCTCGCCAATTCTTGGACTTGTACATGTACTGGGCATGGGTAGCCCAAACTATGGAACTAACTGATTTTTAAATTTTAATTGCATATGTAATGAGCATTGAATTTAAATCATATGACTACCTTAGTTTTTTTTTCCTTCTCAATGTTAATATCTATAAGATTTTAAGTCTTCAGTTTGCTATGCTACCTGTACATAAGACTAAGTATCGTAATTGCACTCTTATTGTATACAATGTCACTACCTGCTACTACTGTAAGAACTGTCTTCTAGAAGCATTGTTATACAAGATTATTGGTCTTGTCTCCCACTTGACCTATTTATTCTGTTTTAGTCTTTTTACCATTATGAATGTCTGTTACTATAGGGTCACACAATAGTGGGGAAAAGGCCATATATAACTTTCAGTGAAATGTGTTTCAGTGAATTGAGTTTCAGTGAGTTGACCTTTTAATGATTTGTGCATAGTCATTTGACTTTCAGTGAAATGTGCTTTCAGTGAATAGTCCTAGACCCATACATATACACATACACAGAGATAGCATTTATATGTTATATATATATGGCTCCCCATCACATAAACAAACAAAACTTGTAAAACTTAATTACTATGTAATAAAACACAAAAGTCCACAAATATAGTACTATAAAAATAAAGCTAATAACAAAGTGACTAAAAATTAAATAATTAAATAAAATCCACTCGCAAACTGAGAAACATGAAACAAGGACAAAAAAACTTTAATTGCAAAATGACAAATTCCCTGCAACTCTTCATGTGAGAGCTTTGCCCTATACTTCAATTCTCTAACAATATAAACTCTCAAAATGCAATACTCAAAGTAGGGAGAAATATCCAAACATAGATAAAAAAATTCATTTCAGTCACACAAAGTCACCATCATGTGCAATAAATATATTCCTTAAAGGAAGCGGAAGTGGAGAAAAAATAGCAAATATTAAATATGTCTCCTGCACTACAATGCTATCTCACAGCTCAGATGTCAGCATGGATCATTGACAGAAGTACTTTTTATAAGCTGTGTCTACTAAAGAGATGCTGATTTATTCAAACAAATGCTGTTTTGGCAGCAGTTAATTACCTGAGTTTGTGCACTACTGCTTTGGCAGAATTGTTTTCCTGTCAACCGATTAACAACCTCAAAGCTGAAAGGATATTCAAGACCACACACACACACACACACACACACACACACACACACACACACACACACACACACACACACACACACACACACACACACACACACGCACACACGCACACACAGTTCTTGACCTTGAGACGCCCAGTCTAAGGAAGGAAACAGTAAAAATAGTCCAAAACAGCCAATATGCTGAAGATAAACCTTTGTTAAATGCTCAGCAGTTAAAAGATGAATTTAACATGATCAATTTATTGGCACTTCCCATCATTTTTTACATTAGAATGTTTTAATGGGTGAATAGTAGATGAGATAAATATATTTCTCTTATATGATAATAAATGTAATTGTCCAAATATAATGTTACTGGATTAATTTTGAAATGTTTTCTTCATTGTAAAATTGTTTGCCTATTGTGGGAACAAAATGAAAGACTAGGATAAGTTCATTTGAACAATTCAAGAGAACTTAACTATAGCCAAATCTAAAGTTCCAAAGGGGAAAATAATACTAGATTTTATTTAAATTAAATCACAATTATTAACAAATATTAGATCATAAAACAATTGTATTAGAGAAACTTAAATTAATAAAGAATTCCAATACATTGCAAGCTTTACATCAACTGGCAAGAAAGTCAAGAATTACTCCTAAATAAAAACAGTTTCAGAGGATTATAAATGCTAATAACAAAATAGAGGCTATTCTATAAAAATAAATGGTATGTTGATGAATTTTACAAAATAATTATATAGAGTTTAATATTTAAGGGACTGAAAATGTTATTCATAATAATATTGACAATTAACAAGGATATAAAAAAACAGTGATCTTAAAGAACAATTAAACATTTGAAAGAGAAAAAGCCTCAGGCCTTGATGGTATGCTGTCTAAAATCTGTACACTATTACCCATACATTAAATTCTATTTTGTATAAAATGTACAATAATATTAAAAATAAAGTAAACTCCAAATCCCTCCATCTTGGAAATACTCCTTGGCACTCCCTGTCTTGAAACCAGAAAAAGGCTCATCCAAGCCGGAGCACTTTTTGCCAGTTTCTTTTATAAATGTAGATTGCAAGATATTTACATGGATATAGTCGTTGAGAGTGGCCCCTTTGCTTTCTTACATAATTTACCTAGATCAGGTTAGTTTTGTCAGAGGAAGGTTTTCATAGCAGAATATCTTGAGGGTAGCTCAGCAGATGGAGCAGGAGAAGATGAAGACTCTTACAATGGGAGTTACTTCCATGGACACCTATAAGCTTTAGACACCTTTAGTTGGCAATATCTATATAAAGTATTGGAGACCTTTGCATTCCCTTCTTACTTCATAGACTTAGTTCACACTCTTTATGAAGGCTCTTCAGTGGCTGTGGTGGGATCTTATTTATCCAGGCCATTCACTATAAATATAGGAGTAAAACAGGGATGACAATTAGCCCTGTTTCTTTTTCTATTAGCCATATAAACATTAGCAATTCATCTTATGGAAGAATTACCCACCCTTGAAAGCAAAGTTATGACCCCTTGTCTCTGTAGTAGGGTCTTATTGTTTGCTGATGATATGTTAGTTTTATTAAACAACCTCAACAAGCTCTATCTTTAGTGTGGCATCTATTAGTGGACTGGCACCCCATTTTGGGTTATAACGTCAACCTGACAAAAGCTATTTTATTTTTATTTAATACTTCACTAGCATCAGTGCAATTAAATAACCCCAAATTTGCAGTTAATCACACACATTTCACATATTCTGGTATTCTATTGGCTCCTGCCTCTTCACCCATGTGTGATTTAAACTGAGAAAAACTTCAGTCATTAATTGATCATGATCTCAGTGAATGGAACCAATGGTCTGTCTCTTTTGACATTAAATTACATGTAATTAACATGATATTATACCCCAAATTATTTTATATTACTCAAAGTCACCAATTACATTTTCAGATAGTAACTATGAACATATGGAATGAATGGATTTAAAATTCCTTTCATCACCTTTTATTCCTAGGGGTGCAATGAATGCACTGTCTTATTATTAGTTTTTATGAAAAGGGTGGAATTGACTCCCTCATTATTAATAGCACATCATATTATGTTATTGTAGGGAAATGTTTTCTCCTGGAATCCTAGTAACATTACTACAAATGTTCCAGGAGGCTAGTCTTCTCTCTCTCTCCAGTCAATCTTTATTTATAGTGTCCTGTTATGGAAAGAACCCAATACTCCACACTATATGCAATAGCTAAGGGCATATGTGATAAAAGCTCTTCAACAGGTGTTTCACAATACTTGGACACAATATATGGGGTTTTGCAAAAGTATTGGCTGCCATTCCACAGAATAATTTAGTAAACTTTCTTCTTCTTCTTCCTTTTGAGGCACATCCTCTTTTTAATAATATCCACTCTTCTTTTCCACTATCAATATGGTGACAAAAGGATCTTTTGTACTCTTTCTAGTTTCTCACCCTCATAGGCTGGAAACCTTTGACTACCTTATCAAAGGATCATTCCCTATCAAACCATCACCTCTTTTTCTTTAATCAATTAACCTCCATACTGGGTTCAGATTTTAGCTCTTGGCATTCTTTGGACCTAAAGAACCCCCCTCCCCTCATTACATTGCTTCTATTCAAATGATATTCAAAAATCTCCATTAGTATGAGAATTTCAGATTTATATGCAGCCCTGCTCTCAATTTATTGACAAGCTGAAGATTTTAAAATAGAATATTAGAAATGTCTGGGGGTGGTGCTAGATGAACACACCCTAATAAAATCTTGCAAGATCATGTGGACACTTACTCACTCCCCTAGATGGAAATTATTTGCACAGAAGTATCTTTGATACTCCAGATCTGTTATATCACTGGAGCTTACCAGAGTGTCCACAATGCTGGAAATGTCAAATGGAAGCAATACAGGCATCCTGGTTACATATTATCTGGGAATGTCATAAACTACATCCATTTTGGAAAGCTTTCTGGTTGCAAGTCAACAAGATATATCACTTCACTGAAGACCAGAAAAGACAGATGGTAGTGATGGGCTTTATGGAAGAATTATCATTTCTGAAACCCCTTCAAATCCTTTTATTAGCTGCAAAAAAGTCCATAACCTGCCATTGGAAAGATACCAATCCTCCCTGAATAGCTGAGTGTTAATAAATTGAAAACACTGTTAAATGGAAATTGAAAATGCTGTTAAATGAAAATATTGAAACAAACATTTTATATTTATATTTAAGGTAATTCTTTTTTGGATCGATAGTACTTATAACTCAGGGTGGAAAGATATACATGTATTTTTATGTGATGATAAAAGTAATAAATGAATTAATAATAAAATTATAGTTTCAGCTAATTATCTTCACTATAATATATATTCTAACAGGTTCATGATACATAAAGAGTATACTAAAATATTTAACATTTCATACATAAAAAATGTAGAAATCCTGGCTTTTCTCTATATTTCCATTTAACAGCATTTTCAATGTATTAACATAAATTAAATGAAATGAAAACGATGAATTGGAGAAATAAGGAATTAAGTTATTAGTTTGAGTGTGTTCATAATAATTGTCTTTAAATGAAATACCAATATTTTTGGTGAAACTGGAAAGAAATTGAACATTTGAGAAATTTTATAAATTCAGAAATTGCAAGAAGTGTAACATAAGAAAAATATATAATTTTATATTTAATATGTTACATTCTAATTCTTAATTATTAATATTATGGAAATTCTTGTTAGATATTAAGAATATAATTCCCTGTGATTATTGGAATTATATATTACATTTTCCTTATTTGATTCAAAACTCTACAAAAAAAGTATTATTATTATTTAATAGACTAGACTAGACCGAGGTTACAGCTTAACTTCCAAAAAACTGTCTTGTCTACTGACATATGATCTACTTTTTGTGGATGATTTAAAACTGTATAGCTTATCACAACTATAATGGCTAAAGCTTTTCCAGATGTTACAAGAAAGACATTTGGTCCAGATAAATGTGCAAAAGCAGCATATATAGCAGGACAGCTGGCATCAAAATCACAATAAAGATCTATACCAACCTCAGAAAACAAACTAGAATAACCTCTATCACTTCTATATTCAACTACCTGCATGAAAACCAACTTTCAGCAGTTCTGGACGGCACTTAAACCGATCATATCTATAGCAAAGCTCAGCCTAATTCATTTAACAGTGGAAGCAAAGGCAATAACCATACAGAAGACTTTAAATATTTTCTTTTTTCTTCCATACAGGAGATCACAAAAATTTGGAGGCCAACTAATAATAACTGTCAAACCCAAATAAACAACTCTGTGCACGTTCCTCTGTATCTCCTTGCTGAATTTGCAGCTACTTTCTATTTTATGAAAATCACTAATAAAGAAACCAAGAAATTTCTTTCTAGCCTTAAAGAATCATTCTCTAAACATTCCAAGACTCATTCCATATTTCTAAGCAAAGCTGCAAACTATATTGACAAACCTCTTACGTTCATATGTGAATTATCCCTCACTACTGGCTTACTTCCTCCTGCATTAAAACATTGTATCATTATTTCCCTTCCAAAAGTACCTTCCTCCAAATGCCATTGGGACTGGTTCTTTAGCTCAGCTTTATGTCTATTACCTAATATACTCAAAGAACTTCTCTACAAACAAGTTAGCAAGCATATAAATAGGTATGGTTTCCTATCACACAAAGAACATGGCATGAAATGCATTCAGCACCACAAATGCTCTTCTGACTGCTGCTTGCTCTATATACTATAACATGAACAGAGGTCTCATTACAATTGGTGTATTTGTATATACGACTAGAACTTTTGAAATGGTTAACCACAACCTTCTAATCACCAAACCTACCAAACTTAACTTAGGACAAAATAAAGTTAAATGGTTCCTAAGTTATGTAAAAAATAGAACTTTTAGGCTTTGTTCAAATAATCATGTGTCTAAAAGTGGCATACTCAGTACAAGAGTGCCACAAGATTCAATACTAGGCCCACTTCTCTTTTTTTTATTTACTGATGACTTACCAGAAAACCTTCCTTCACTGAATATGATACTCTATGCAGACAACATTCTCAATCTCCAAGCTAATAAATTTCCACATACTTTGTAAACCCAATTGAAACAACATTTGGTCAAACTCTGCCAATGGGCCTCCACCAATAAACTATCTATAAACCACAAAAAACAGTATAATACTCTTCTTCATCTCTTACAAAGTCTCTCAAATACCCACATTTTCAATAACAGATTCCCAAATAATTTCATACCCACAGTTACAGCATATAAACACTTAGGTCTCACCTTTGATCACACCCTTACCTGCTCTGCCCATACAATATCAACCTAAGCTTTGTTATGGAATTTCACGCTTCCTTACACCTGCTGCTAGACTGGCCATATCCAAAAATGTCCTTTTCCGCTCCAAACTGGAATATGGCCTTCCTCTACAGATCTTTCATTCTTCCTACAATAACAAACAAATTCAGTCCACTGTAAGCAAAATTTGCAGATTTGCCCCTTTGGGAGGCACCTAAACTCATTACTGCATTCTTCTACAGAAGACAAACTGGCTCCAAGTAACTGAAAGCGCCAGCTACTTTCTCATCACATTAATATCTAAAATCTTAAAAGTAGGATACTGCTCACCACTTAAAAGACTCCAACTGCTTAGAGAACCTAATTACTCTACTAGAAATTCACAACCTGCTCATATTTCTATTCATAGACCTCCCTTTAAAACAACAGTTAGTGAAAGGCCCTTTTCCAGGCTGGGTCCTGTCGTGGAACAATCTTGCTTCTGACTTGAGAGGCAAGAAACACTCTCAGATTTAAAAAAAAACCTACTTGCTGAACAACTCCATAGTGACTCAGCATGTAGATGCTTTATAGATAATGGCTAACAATTCTACTACATACTCCCTTTGTTGCCTACATTTAATATCATGTCTATCTGACCCTCACAGCAGGCAAATAATCTTTTTGTTTATTATATCGTCTCTCTCCTTCCAGCTTCTATGTGCAAACCCATTTTTATATATAACTGTATGCATAATACCTATAGCGTATTCATAATACCTACATTGTATATATATTTATATATAGGATTAAATTACATACCTATGTGGATGTACTATATGATTGTACAAATATAGGTTGTTTTTTCTCTGACTACTGCTCATATGGTTCATATGTAAATACTAGGCTATCAGTCTACAGACTATTACAAGCCTAGCAAATAACCAGAGTTTAGAAGCATACATTGTACCTTGTATCTGTTAGGGGAAAACCTTAACCATAAAGCCAATTCCATCCCTTCTTGGGTTACAGCTGAAAATGGTCCTCAGACCAGTCTACTTACCTGGTTAACAAGTAGAAAATAAACAAGCAAATAAATAAATATCAGCCCAGGACAAAAAGTGATATAAAAGAACTTGAATAGGAGTGGGTGTATATAAATATTTGGGAAAAGATGAAGGGTCAGCATTAATACACAAACAACTAAGACCAAAGCATGGTGAGGAATACTAGAGAAGACCAAAGATGCTTGTTCTTTCGTGTAATTGAGTGGTCCAAAAAGAACTGGATACTCTATTGAAAAAACAGTGCTTAGCAAGCTTATATACCCATACAGTCCTCAGTCTTAAAGAGGTATGAGGGTTCTTGAAATTGAAACTGACTATATGTATAGGTCTGCAGTCATGGGACTGCATACATATTTGTTGGCATCATCAAATGCAAATATAGAGAAATTTTTAAACCATGATGTAAAAAAGTCTAAGATGACATCTTTGCTTAGATTAGCAAAAAAATTTCAGAAAGGAGTGGGTATTGAAATCATACCAGAAGCAAATGAGAATCAGATAGCAACTGAAAGTGCCAAAATAACAAAATAATAATGCAAAGAACAGGAACAGAAGGAAAGGAAAGTAATCGGGAAAGCTAACATTTATAGCTGCAAGTATAAAGAACTTCTAGAATAATCACATGTTGACCAAGAGCTTATACATGAATGGTTAAGGAAAGGCGAATTTAAACCAAAAGATGAAAGGTTAATAATGGCAGCTCAAGACAGAGCACTACATACACATTGTTTTACAAAGTCTGTAGAAAAAGTGGGAGATACAGACAGGTCATATTCAGTAGCACAGAACTAGAAACAGTTGTACAGCTTATTAGGTGCAATATGCTCATGGCTGATAGTCTGTATAGTGGAAGGCATAAAAATATGGCAATACTGTTGCACTAGGGATTGTGTAATCACTACAACATACAGGTAGCTGAGATGCATTAGAAACAAGAACCACAAAGAAATACTGAAATTAAGAAGTTATGATCACATGGGATTATATAACACCAACAGTTAAGAAAGTAGAAGAAGAAAAAAACAGATAATCACTTAAAGAAAAAAAGGGAAAAAGTATCATTAATCACTGAAATAGTTACAAAGAAATTATAGGTTTCTGCTAACTGAGAGACACAAAGTCACAAAAATACCAAGATTTGTAAGCAGAAACTAGAGCACTATAGGATAAAGATCTCATAGTTCCAATAGCAGCAGGTATCACAGGGATAATAAAAAAATAATGTTCAAGCATACTTATATTTGTTACCAATACATGTAATTCTGCAACAACTGTAGAAGGAGCCATTTCTGAGTTCACTGTGGGTATTGAGAAGAGCACTACTGACAAACATCAAAGACTGAAACGATACTAATTTCATCAACTCTGATTGTTAAAAAGTGGTCCATTTTCTCATGGTTTTTGAAACCTAAAGCATTTGGAGACAATAAAGAAGAGAGAAACCATAATGTGGAAGTGACCCTAACCCCACCCATAATATGGTAATGACCCAAGCTCTACCCATAATGTGGCAATGACCCTAGCTTCTCTCACAAGAGACTCTAGCTCCACTGCCATATCTAATGAATGAAAAAGCTTTATGTGTCACAGTGAGGAGTGATGGTGGGCCATGGCAGAACACAGAACAGCCATTTAGTAAGGTATGTGACACACAACATACTTTAGTAAGTAGCTGCTGCTTGCTGTACTGTGTAAAATGATCTCACTGTATATTGGGCATTGTACTGTACACATCAGTTCACATTCACAGACAGCAACAGTTATATGAGCCATATCTATTCTACTGTACACATCAGTTCACATTCATAGACAGCCACTGTTATATGAGCCACATCTATGAATCACAGCAATGACTGGTGACACACAAAACATAGTGCACAGAAAATATTTTTGGAAATGTGCACTTTGTTTATGAACTGTCTATTCGATCCATACCAGTGAGGATGGGATTAAAAGAGTTCCAGTCAAGCATCCAGTGGATAATAGTGATCTACTACATCAAGGTTTATAATCCCAGAAATGAAGTCAGGAAGGGGCAACAAGAACAGAGAAGAAAGTTATATTAGAAAACACTTAAAGCAGTACCATACAATGCTGAGACTGCATACAAATGTATTGTCTGTAAGCAGCACTCCAATGTGGCAAACTAGGATTATATCACTCAGAGAAAGTAATAATTGTTATTTGCTTTGATATTATCTAGAGCTTTTAGTGAGCTAGAAATGGCTATAGATGTTAGATATGAAACTTCATTCTGAAAAGCTTTGATATATGTAGTTTTTAATTGGAGTGTAGCAGAACATATGGTGCATGGAGGTCACAAGGAGGGGTAAGATAACATAGACAACTGGAATTATATAATAAATAAAGTAAGGAGTCAAAGAATGCATGAAAAGGATATTGAACATTAGCTGACAGAAGTCACTGATGAATGATTGGGAGAGGATGGACTTGGTCATGTGCTAAAGTGCTTACAGGAAGACAGAAATCTCTCAGTGATGCTTCTGACTTTGGGGATAAATTAAATGAAAAAGACAAGACACATAGTGGTCATTAAATTAGATATTTCCATCTGCATCCAGAAGGTTTAACATATGCCAAAGCCAGTAGAAAATGAGGCACATATAAACACAGTCAGATGTGTATCCAAGCAGAGAAAAATAGTATAAAAGGAAATAGTGAAATGATCTGGTTAATGGATAAAATAACCAGTTTAGAGCAAGGTAGTATATGCATCAGTATTTACATTTAGGGACCCCAATGACAAAGTGGCATATGCAATATGTAACAGTTTGTATCCCAGGAAAAGGAAGAGAACGTGAGCAGAAGTTCAGTAATTAAGGTTCGTCATGAGAAGGCTTTGTGGTACAGCAGACTAGAAAGTCTGGTAATGAAATGTAGCTGTGCTAGGCATTAAGAAATTTAAATTCTTGGATTACTGTTGAAGAGTAGGTTATAGCTAAGAAATATGTCTAGTGTGATGCCAAACTATACAAAAGAGATCAGCAGTTGCTGTCTGTCATGGGAATAGTAGTACTGGACTATGTTAGAGAATGAAGTCTGATTTCTGAGCTAATTTTACTTGTACTAAAGGTAATATACTTACAGAGTAGTCTGTTTTAGAGAAGAGAAATCTGTGATAACAGATTAGAAGAGATATTAGACTAATTTATACAGGACTACATCACCAGCATAGAGCAGACCGTGCAAGCATGACAGAGGGAAAATAATGCAATTCATTTGTATGAAGGTGAAAAATGTGACAAAGTCCAAGCACTAGGGGACACTAAACTTGATGAGAAGCACAGGGGCAGTGAAGAATATAGTTTGAGTTTGGTTGGGTAGGTTTCAGAAATCCAAAACAAAAGAGAACAAGTACATTTCATGAGGATAATACTGTAGCTTGCTGTCAAAGGATAGGGTCTATATCACATAGTCAAACTTTAATAACTTAGAACACGGAATGTTAAAACCATCCTGTTCAAAGTTAAAAAACTTCGACTATGCATAAAAAACAAACAAAAAAACCCAAAAGAAAACAAAATAAACTGTTTCCGTTGAAACGCTCGAACTTCTGCAAATTCGAATTTATGGTCTCGACCATATGAGGTTCGAACTTGCAGAAGTTCGATTATCTGATAGGAACCCCAAAGGATACAGTGAAGTGATTGCTATGGTGACAAGAAAAAATATTTTGCCAGAGCTTGTATGATACCACAGAGAACTTTGTAAGTATAGTGGCAACATATGTGTGTCTATGTATATATACGTGTATATTAATTAGGTTCATAGACAAGTACCACGCTAGCTGCCCTTGTGGGTCATTTTAAGCCTAGCCAATTTCCCTTTTTGTGTTCAATATAACCTATCACATTTGGTTACAGTTTGGCCATCCCTCGGTCGATAATTATATATTACCCATAATGAGAATAACTGGGACCATGCCACAGATAATTTGAGAGGGCACACACATGGGATAAAGCATTTATGAGCTGCATCAGCCCATTAGTAGTACAGGGAGAAGTCCTGGCATACATTTTCTGTTTCCCATCCATAGATGTAAATTGCACTTGAAATGGAGAGAGGTGAATTTTGTTTTATGTGGAAGGAGAGTCTGTTCCAGAGCAGCTTCCTTGTCTAAGGAGAATTTGTACTCAGTGAAGTATTTACTCATTTGTACAGATAAACCTTTTTACAGGGTTGTGGAGACCTGTTTTTATCTTTTAGTTATCTCCTGAAATTTGTCAGGAACAGATACAAATTTTAAAATGTAAGAAAAATACAAGTTAAGAGGTAAGACAAAATACACCTCATTTTAAGTTCTGAAATAAACAGAATTCCTTATTAGACATGTTAATTGATTTTGCACTTTATAAGTAGTCTGTATTTAGATATATGCATATTATTTTTGGAAAATAATACAAATTATTGGTAAACAATAAACCAATAATTAAAGACTAGTTCTCACAACATGTATAGCGACACCCAGTGCAAAAACAGCATTACATAGAATATAGGTATAAATATTAAAGATGCAAATCTTATAGAGACATCATCTTATTACTATATTTAGATTAGCTCTTCATCACATTGTATAGCGGGAATACAGTGCTGGGGAGGTAACAACATTAGAGACTCATCTAAATTAATGAACAAGGTAAGATGAAAGACTGCAAAAAAATAAATAATCTAATAAAGAGTGGTAAATCAGCAAGGTAGGCCAGGATATAAAAGCAATAATAATAAAAACAGATTGCTGTAGTGAGAAGCACAGCTATCAGATATTTAAAGGATAACTGTGAATGTTGTAATTGTCTCAGAATACTCAAAGTGATTTATAACTATAACTATAATATTGTTATGGACAAAAACACACAAAAAAATTCAAAAGCTAATTATTGTTTTGCTCTAACTGTTTAATTGCGTTAACTTGCTGGAATAATGTTTGTTCCACATTTGCAGGATCTGGACGAAGGGGAAGAATAAGAATGACTCACACAGATACCATAAGTCACATGAACCAAGAAGAACCATTTGATCTTTCCCAGAAAAACAGAGAGAAGTGCCGATCAGCTCACTACAGTGGTGAAAGGGTCATCCCCAGCACTTGTCAGCAAGATGGGGAAGACCACAATTGCAAAGATGATCACCATTATTTGGAAGAACATTACCATGGCAACAAATTCTATTTACCAGAAGACTTATCTTGCAGAGCAGTCAGAACTCCAATGTACTTTCAAGATCTTGAGGTGATGTCTGAAAAAAATGATGGAAAAGGAATCAGCGTTGAGGAAGTAGAAGCGGAGCAGCAGAAAAGTGACTGTTTCAGTGAAGAAGAAGAAGAAGAAAAAAATGCGTCAAATGACTATGAAGAGAGAACAGCAGAGGATAAAATATTTGATGAAAAACACAGTACTGAAAGATGCAGTAAGTTTTTCTTGGAGAGAGACATGCTGCCCTCCTTGAAAACTAGGATGTATATGTAGAAGTAGTTCAAAACCTGACAACGGAAACTATCGTAGAAGATAAAAGGAAACTGACCTGATAAAAATGTTCAGACATTTTAGAACGATTTTTACAAAAACAAGTTCAGCTGACTAAATTCCAAGACAATGAACAATGGACCATACAAATACATATATATTTTTTTACAAATCATAATAGATTTCCTGCAACTGACTGCTTCATTGTCCTATATATTTGTCATTAACAATACTGCTTTAGCTCATGGACTGACTGTGTCTGATTTTTTAATGTAGTAAGGCATATTCTTCAAACCAATGTGTTTCTCCAGGCTTACTTTAGTATGCATTAAAACGTTTTCTGTTTTGCTTTGTTTGTTTGACTCTTTATTGGCTATGCTGCATACCTCTCAACTGTCCATATTTTCACAGAATGTCCAGATTGTTGCCACATATTTTGGTCTAACCTCGTAAAATATGTGGTTTTCTGGCAGTAAAGACTGAAGTCTGCAACTAATGACATACATATGAATTTCAGACTTTGTTTCATTCAGAAAATGCATGATAATTCAAAGCCTGTTACTCTAGCAACTTTCTAAGTTTATAAGAACAATAATTACAGTCTGTCCCTATGGGCCTTTGTCCTCCCGTTATTTTTGTCTTTGTTCAGAATTCTTGTATTAAGAAGTTCAGAGTTATTCTGTGATATACCAAGAATATATAAACCAACATATGATCAATGCTGGGACTAAGGATTGTGCCATGTATGTCCATAGGTGTGAGTGTCAGACCTCAAGGACAAAGCTAAAAGTAGCTTAATGAAAACTTTGTCCATTTTGTGTCTTTGGTGTTGTAAATATTAGTAAAAAAAGTTCCAAAATATATGAGTTTCTTCAGCCTGAAGAAGTCTCAAGCAAGAGATGAAAGAGCTTACTAGATACTTAGCTATTTTTATAGTTTTAAAAAGTTTTATTAAACATTTCCTTGGTCTTCCTATCAGCTGTTTTGTTTTATCTTGCTCAAACATGCCAAGACCCTAAAATTATTATTATAAACATCATCATTCATTGTTGTCCTGTACGGTGCTTCACTACTTGTTTAATGGGGGCATTACACTGAAGAATTCTTTCATCGGAATAAATATATATCAACATTTATATGTGTGTAGTTTATTTCATCTAACTGCCTTTTCATCTACTCAGAAATCACTAAAAAGTTCACTGAAAACACTTTTTATCTGAATTATTCAGCAAATACTCCTTCAAAAGTTTGTGATAAGCTAGAAAGGCAATTAGATGAAATGTATATATATATATATATATATATATATATATATATATATATATATATATATATATATATATATATATATATATTAATCAAAGCTCCCTAATGCCGACATCTTTGTCAATACATTTTCATTCAGAAAACAGATGGTCTACATGCAGAGCTGGATCATGGCCAAATGTGGCTCTAGGCAGGGTAATCAATCAGCCCCCCAACCCCACCCCCCCACAGCTATTCTAGTGTCCCATTACTTGGTTATGTCTCCAAAGTTACCAGTGTGAATACTACTTTCTTCTTTACTTCTACAATGATTACTGATATTTGGATTTAAATTAAAACTTTTATTTCACATTTTATAACACATACCGTGATAGACACTTGCTAAACAAGTAACTTAGCGAAAAATGCTTGAATATGTGGACAGCAAGCAAAAGTGGTAAACCAGAGATTAAATCATCTCAAGTAGAAGGTCCGTAGGTGTTCCAATCACCTAAACACTTTATTGCAACATGAAGTTAAGCGCTTTCATCCATCTAATCTGGGACTTCTTCAGAACAGTTGTACCTGCAAGAATACCAAATAAATACCTTGGTTAAGAACATGTGACTTTAACAACTTAATTACCGTTAAGTGCAAGATGTGTGAATTTACTTTTATTTTATTTTTTGACATTTAAAGATTTTTAACATTTTTGAACATTTTAAACAATTTTATCATAGTGCTTTTTTGGTATTAATATTTGTAAGAAATGTTTTGGAACATCTTAAATTTCTTAATGTACCTTTAATGAAGGTTTTTGGTAATGATGAAAACAGTCTTAACATTAACAGTAAACATCCCTGCCCTTGAAACTCACATTCATTGAAATGGCATTGAAACCCAGGTTCAAAGAAAATGCATCTGGCTAGTGGTGGATTTTTACCTCTGGGCTGTTTTCAAACCACAGGCCCCTTGACATATTTGTAGGACCATGCAATCATGCATGTGTTCTTTGATTCACCTTTTGATTGTTTTAAATTATATTCTTTGTATAGTACAGAATCACTTGTTAAAATGTGTTTTAAATTTGTAGTTTTTAATATTTTTCCAGTAAGCAATGAAACAAAATGCATGAACTGATTGTATTAAATTATATTCCTTGTATAATACAGCCCACTTGTTAGAGTGTGTTTTAAATTTGTAGTTTTAAACATTTTTTTCAGTAAGCAATGAATCAAAACATATGAACCAATAATGACAAAACTGCCCAATTCAGAACATTATAACCATAAAACACTCCTCAAACCTCTGTCATTACACTCCACCAGTATCAGTCAAGATGCACAATCTCTGCAGAAGTAAATGTCATCTGACTAATCCCACATTAAAGAGTTCTGTAGCTAATGAAGAGGTTACTACTAACAAACAACTTTGTATTTCAGTACTACATCTACAAATTCAGTAACTGCTGCCTTTGAGAAGAATAAATTGCTTTTGTTACATTAAAAACATGGTAAGCTGCTAATATTGCAATAGGGAATAGATAGCAAACCAACAACAGGTTCATAGTTACAAGGCATCTCATCCAAAGGAGGACACATTCAGGACTGCATCACCCTACCCCCATTAAAGTACAACACAGTATCAACAATCCATCTATATGGCATGGGAGTAGAACCCACAGGCTTCTGCATTAAAAATAAGCATGCTACCTGTTGTGCTAACAGCACTGATTTCAAATTCTCTAACACAAACAGTAATGACCATTTGCTAAACAAAACAGTTGCACATTGAAAACAGACTTAGCATGAGCAGCAGTAAACTTCACTTTCATTGATGCTCACAATTCCTTGAAACTGTACTGAAACTCACAATTCCTTGTAAATGCATGGAAACTCAGGCTCTTGTCTCCTGTAACTAAGGTATAGGGTTTAAGCCTGGTTAAATTAACTAACCTGTCACCCCTAACTAGGACATTACACACACACACACACACACACACACACACACACACACACACACACACACACACACACACACACACACACACACACACACACACACAAAACAATGTTTGTTCATTTCTTAGTTCCCCACTATTCTACAACATAACATTCATCTGTAATCTATGCTGCTTATTTCAATCCATGCCCCATGCTGCTTGTTTTAAAAAATCATGTGCTGTTCTACATTCCAGTTTACATGTGTGTGCATCATACTAAAAACACATGCACAAACACTACAGAGGATGTACTCTGCTTCCTAAATGTAACTCACACAGAGTAATTTTTTGGCAGCCCCCAGCCAATGGGCCCCCTGCCCTGGCTAGTAAGCCCTCCAAGCCAGTGGGCCCTAGGTGACTGCCTAGATAGCCTAGTGCTGGATCTGGCTCTATCTACAGGTGCACAAGAACAACAAAACTGGGGCTGAGGAATATGCCCCTTCCCTGGGGCTTGTGTACTGTTTGAGTTAGAATATATAATTAGCATGAGGTGTGGGGAGACACAGGGCACTTCCCTCCTGAAACAATGGTAGTTTTTATTTGCATGGTCTGAGGTTGAGGCCCAGAGCATGTGCATTGGGGTGCCAATCTTTTTTTTTCATCCTTGTACAGCTGACATTTTTGTGCCAATCTACTGATACTGAAATTTAGATTTTATATCTATCTATCTATCTATCTATCTATCTATCTATCTATCTATCTATCTATACACACACACACACACACACACACACACACACACACACACACACACACATACATACATAGACACACCCACACCCACCCACACGCACACACATATATATCTATATATACATACATATAGATAGATAGATAGATAGATATCGTGCCACATTGGAATACATCAGTCTGTATTCATACATATAAAACATATATATGTGTGTGTGTGTGTGTGTGTGTGTGTGTGTGTGTGTGTGTGTGTGTGAGTGCGCGCACATGTATTTACACATATATGGATAAAAAGATGGATGTTAATGTGAAACAATGTCTATGACATTTTCCAGTTTGGCATAATGATCCCAAACTAGTATTTGTGATTTAAATAGCTGAAATACCAGATAATGAGAGTTTTTGAATCAAGCATTACTGAACCATGTGCAGCACAACAAATGTGTAAGTTATTTATCAAAAACAAATATGCAATAGTCATAATATCTGCTACACTTAACTGATAGGTTGGCTTGCTGAATGAACCTGACAGCTATTTCCTTAAATAGCCTCATAGTACCACCTTAAAGGAAAAATGTGGAGCTGCTTCTCTGTTGTGCTGAAAAGTCACTGTGAGCACCTCTTCTTTTCACAACTCACAATGAAACAGTGTCATATAATTCTATGACCTCTCCTCTTTAGCTTCATCAACAAGTGCAGGCTGCTAGTTCAAAATTTGTATCCCCCCCCCCAAATGAGCACATGAATTATGAGATAATAATGCATTTATACAAGGGATAATTATGAGATCAATGAAGTGCCCCTAGTTAGAGAAATAATCTATCATAGTATGAATGCTGGAGGAACCCATGGCACATTAAATACTTGCATGTTTGCAAGTTTACAATAATCTAGAAAGAGGCAGGCAGAGAACAAGCAGCAGGACACCAGCATATTATCTCCCTTCTCGAGACAATATGAAAGGGCCTTACCATGTCTGTAACTGCATCCTGCAATACCTCAAAGGACAACTATGGGGAAAAAAATGAAAAAACAAACATAGTTTATCGTTTCGTGAAGTTTTACCTGAGCCAAACATGCTTGCAGCAGAATAAGCAGTCATTGCTAATCTATATTTTTGTTGTCTCAAATACCCTCATAGGTTCATATTAGGTTAATTGCCCTGAAGGGCCATTTTAAGCCTAGTTAATAATCCGAGAATTTAACTCTGTACCTTGTGTCTATAAGGTGAAGACCTTAACCATTATGCCAAACCCACCCTTCATGGGTGGCAGTCATCCTGATGAGATGCTGTTTCTTTGGAAAGCTGAATCTATCAGTTAATACCATATGAGGGTGCATGTCATAAGGTTAAGTCACTACTGTATCTTGTCATATCCCAGCTTCACTTTGAATTTATGACTGCTAACATAGAGGGTGCTCCGTACAAGTGTCACCAAATGGATTGTAGTGACTCTTGCAAATGTTTTTCCTCATGCTGTGTTCTACATTTGGTTGAACAATCTTCCAGAAATGATAACAAACTGCTGAAATAACTGACCTACAAAGACAACTTATGTGAGTTTCACTTCCTGGTCAGGTTACTCTTCCCATATTCCATCCACCAGCCAGAATAAAGTATCTTCTGTCCTATATTGTAAAGTTCTGCTCATTAGTCAAATATACATAACTATACATGGTGTGCCATTAAATGTATTCAATCACACTTCTCCATAAGCCTGTCATCTGAGCAGTACTTTCACAGAAAATAAAGTTATAAAATACATGTGACAGCTCAGAGCATAGGCAGATCTAAACATTCTTACTAAACAACTACTAAAGACAAAGCATATGTGCCATTGCAAGGGCAAAACACTCCAAATGAATGAAATAGCATTTCTCTTGATTTATCAACAGCTTGTTAAAAACAATGATCTGTTGTCTTCAAAATTACATCTATCCTGTTCAACATAAAAGAACATCTCATCTTATATTTCAGTGTAGTGTATTCCAGTTCTGATGGGAATGGGATGTAATGAAAAATGAAACACCAGGAGAGTCAGATTGTGTTCAAATGGGGCCTTAGTGGGGTAATGGAACAGGCCCCAAGTATACCAGTGCCCCTTTGCTTCTCCATCTCTCTCCATGTGCTATAAAATGGCATTCAAACCTCTGAATGCACATACCATAAATTCATTCATTTAAACTAGAACTCAGTCAAAACAAATACCATGGCAATGGGGAGAATCAATAGCAAGAAAATGGTTGGGGTTAACAGGGAACCATGCCAGACTATAAAGCCTGTAAGAGAGGCACTGTGACCTAGCAAACCCTAAAACATCTTAGCAACTGATGACTGTCTTGTTAGGAAAACAGGCACATGTCCTTCTGGACGTTTTGAGGACCTTGTCACAGCGTCCTGCTTTCCTGAGACCAACATTATGGACATCTCAAATGTTATAAAGCAATAAAGATAACTATGACATGGTCATTGTATACATTGGAGCAAATAATCTAACAAGGTCATCCCTTCTTTATATTATATAGGATATAGTAGAATTATTAAGCAACAGGCATTGGAAAATACGTTCACATAACAAAATCTTTAAGTCACTTCATAGGACACTTAAATATACTGACAACATTTTAGCCTTCAGTCATTGGATAAGACATGATGTTATGCAAAGGAGATTCAATGACTCATGATCTAAAGTAATACGCTGGAGCAATCAGAGTGCTTCAATTTTAACAGACTTTACCTTTTTCTCCTAGGAATACAACTGCTGGATAGGTCATTTTCCATCATTATAGAGTTGTTCTAGATCTTGTTAAATGTAAATATTGATTCACTAAATGACAGAAATCTCAGCAATAAAATGGGTGACACATGAGTTTTTCTCTGCTTGGTGAATATAGATATCTGCACTGTTACTGAAACATGATTTAAAAAGATACAGAACGCATATCACACATTATAGTGCATACATTCTTTAATTTACAATCTGACAAGATAGGTGGTAGCACTGCAGTGTTTCAAAAAGAACACTTAAAAGACGTAAACCAAGAAATCAATTCAGAAGTAGAAATGTTTTAAACAATAATTAACATTGGGGTATTAAATGTAGTAGTACCTACATAATCAATATATTTAACAGAGCAGGATGAAGCCCCCCCACCCCACCCATCCTTAATAATGTGTGCTAAATACTGACCATTCACCCAACCACAGCACTACACACTACATTCTAAAAACTCTTTTAGTAACAAAACAACTACACAGACAAAATATGCCTGAACTTAGTGGCAGTGGTAGGGTTTTGGTTAATGGATCCCAAAAGGAAATAGCTTGTATTTTTTTCTTGCAATCTTTTTATTTTATTCTCTGAAATTTTTATGTTGATTTTTGAAACACTGGCATCGATTAGCTACGTTTCTATGCTTGTGTGTTTTGAAAAGTCAACATTTATTCATTTGCACATAGCTCTCAACCTTATGTGTGGAACACTTCCTCTCATAATGAGGAATAAATGGGCACATTGTGGAGCACTTGCTAACAACTTTAACTAGGAAGCTCACAGCATGTTTACAAGACGTTGCATTGATAGATTAATTTGATTCAATATCATTTACTATGAATATGTTAAAAAAATTAACAATGAATGTGACAGACCTTTTCAGTATGGAACTACATGGAACATGGAATTTTAAGACTCCAGTTGAGGAATGTTCCTCAAAGTGAGGTTTAGTGAGGTACAATTGAGATGTATGTACTTGCAACCATAAGCATCCACACCTAGACTTTGTTGATGGTGCACGCTTCTCCATATATATATTCTCATTTCTAACAAATACACATATCTCTCCTCTTCTTTGCTCAAGAATTCTGGACAAAACCAGAAACTGTGAAGGGAGAAAGACCCAAAACCAGGGACAATTTTTAAATATTATTCTAATTCAGTTAGAAAAATAATAAAAGAACAACTGGTTTTGCATCAATATGCATTTTCTGAACAAAAGTATAAAGCTCTAATATCTGGAATTATTGACTAAGTGTAATCCTTAGTGATTTAATAGACAATCAAACGTTTTCAGAAGGACAGGGAGAATCATGGACAGTTGAGAATATGACAGCTTGGCATTTTTCCAGAAAACACATACTCCATTTCTCACACTGCCTTCCTCAACCCACACCACAGAACTTTTTCCCTTCAGCTAGTGCTTTCACTTTACAGTCAGGATATCTCAGGCTGCTCCAGGTACTAGTCACCTGAGCCTCAGTAGATGGTAAAACAGCTGTTTGCTGCTTCTTCTAGTAGCCCAAGCAACCCATTCAGAAACAGAACTGTTTTAAAAGTCAGACCTGATGACTTTTTTCTTTAGTAAAAAAAAAATAATAAAAAAGTTGAACTTTGCATGAGTGTGTTACTGTAATAGAGCAACACATACTATCAAGCATGCACTAAGTTTTGAGGATAGAATGAATTATTTTTTTATTTTAGATAAAAAAGTAAGATACTTGCAGTGCAGGGTTGCAGTCTAGTGGGTAAATAACATCTGATGCTTCTGCACTTCAGTAATGGAACATGAAGCTTCCCAAATATCTCACAGTCCTTGTGTCTAGGGAGCCTTGTACTTGAGCCATCGCTGAACAGCAGTACTTCTGACTCACTACTATGAGCAGTCAATAACAGACTCTAACTATAGACAATGGCTCAGTTCCCAGACAGTGTGCAGCTTATTTTTCACATATCTGAACCCAGTCAGCTTATATCATCCCAGCAAAATATTGCTTACTGCAACTGCAGTAACTGCCTGGCGATTAATATTTTCCTTATTTGAGTTTTCTTTCTTTTGAAGGTATATACATATGCAATATGTATATTATATTATACTATGTAAAATATGTCTGTAATATGTAATTAAGATAAAACCTGGCCTGGCATTATAAAGACTGCTCAGGTACAATTTGGTGTGCCAGTTTGCAGTGATGATTATTTTTAATGAAACTGTTCTTTCTCTTGCTGGGTCATTGGGTAAACACTGTTAGAAGAAGTGCATTCTTCTTGAGTGTTTATTGAGGAAAAGTTACATTTAGCCTATCTTTACTCAAATTCAGTTGCCTGAGGAACACTGTCCTACCCTTCTCTCTTAAAGTTTACTTGTACCTTGCCTTCTTAATCTATTTTATCTATTAAAAAGATTTCACCTAGGAGTTTATCCATGAATGTTCATGTGTATTGGCTGGGAGGGTATTGTATGCACTGCTATCAAAAGGGATGGGAACAGGGTTTAGTGTGCTTTGGGAATGGTATGGTAACTTGTCACAGCTTTTTGGTAGGGATGTGTATCATGGAATGTAAAAGGTATAGGTCACTAAGAAAAAGGCTATTATTAAATTGCATTTGCAACATGGAAATATAGTGATGGCATGCTTCAGAAAACTGACATGGCACTCAAAGTAGGCCACTGGCTATAAAAAAAGGCTTTGCTTTCTTATACCATTCATGCCTCAGTCCTTCTGGCACTAGATTAACCATGATAATAATTTACAGAAGATGGGTAGAGGGGAAAGTTATATCAAACACTTAGAGGAAAACATGGTGAAGGGTAGTCTTTTTGATGCAAATGCTACTCGTAACAGTTGTTAACCAGACAGCTCATCTGTTTCAGAAATTATTACTGGTAATGAACTGCATTTAATGGATCTTTTTCAGCCAAGACCAGATTTAGAAAAAAATGTGCCAACTGTTTACACAACGGGTACATATACAGCAATACTAATGTAAATTTATCTCAGTTGTATCTTCTATCTTGTTCAGAGTGTAAATGATTAGGAAAATTATTCAACCTACCCTAACTTAGCCTAACCCAGTCTTGGCAAGTGACTAGACCATACCTTGTCACCCACTTCTGGATAGATGGCCATGGTAAGTAGCTAGCGACGGAAGGGAAGCATAAGTCTTAGAAAACAAAGTTAAATTAAATCAGTGATTCCCTTTGCTATACTGTATGTTCAAATTGAACAAAAGCTGCCTTACATCTGTCAAATGTAAATGAATATGATATAAATTAAACAAGATTCAGAGAAATTGCAAAACATTCACTGGAAAAAGAGAGTGTCCTTCCTAAGCTTTTCAATTTATGGTTTATTAGCACTTTTATAAAGGCATCCCTTGACTTGCGAAAAGCTTTTATATCTGCTTGTATGAATACCATGTATCAGAGTTTTAATATCAGTCAATGGTTTGGTCAATAAAACATGCACATCTTTGCAATGAGTTGTAAAACAACTTCTCTCAAAAGTTTTGTTGAAAATGGTCTTATTTGAAGAGATGTTCCTCTACCAAATAAAGCTAACTCTAAGCATTTCATTATTGCATGAATCAGTTATCAGACTATTGTCTTACTTGGAGGACAAAGAACATTAGTACAAATCCTAGTAGATAAAAACATGAATATAAAATTCAGAATCTTTCAGAATAGGGTGATTTAAAAAGAGTTTTCACTTTGCAATACACATCCAGTGTTAGCTTTTATTTATTTACTAATTTATTTATTTACTAGCTTGTTGGAAGTAAATTAAAAGAATTTCCACACCAGATATGTATGCAGAAATGTAAATGTAAACCCACAGGATAAAATAAGGAGAAAACGTAATATGATCATTTTTAAAAACTAAATACTGTGGTTAAAGCATGTACTCTGATCACTGAATATATATTATTCAGTGAAACACTTAAATCCACTGATCAAACTTAAAAACTGAATTAAACTGAATACAAACAAAAAAGGAAGACTTGGTAAAGCTGTGATAAAACACCCAATGCGTGTAAAATGCATACACGTTTATTTAAGCACAAAAACACAGGCTTTTCGTCGGTAGCACAAACCATCTTCTTCAGAACGGATACAACATCACAATATTAGAACCCTTACTTATATTAAAACATTATGATCACATGATCACCAAGTTATGGATTCACAAAGCCGTAGCTATGTAAAACCCACCCTGAAACAATAATAAACATTGAAAAAAAAAAAAAAAAAAAACAAATCCGCTCGCTCTACTGAAAAAATATAGAATTACTTAAAAACAGTCAGCTATTTGCATTGTATTGCTCTTGCAAAACTGTTGAATTTATAATACTTGTTATAAAAACATGAACCTCTGTCTACAAAAATATGGGCACCACTTATATTAAAACTAAACCATCAAACACAGTACATGAGAATGCCTGTCTAGTTGGAAGAGAAAAAAATATTAAAATATGTTAACTGCAAGTTAAAGAGCGGTCTGTACACCTAAATGACCTCCGTTAAATTCAATAATATGCAGAATAAAATACAGAATAAAATAAAAATGAAAATATATATAACTATGTGTGAAATAAATAAAACTGATAACTGCTACACATTATTGTTTATTAATTCTAAACACACTTGACCAGAAACCTATGACCCTCATGACTACCTACACCAATAACCATTATAACAATAATGATGTTAATAATGATGTTTCCCTATAACCTCTACAACTATGCAAACCAAAAGACAAATGACAAAAAGCCTGTGTTTTTGTGCTTAAATAAACATGTTTGCATTTTACACGCATAGGGTGTTTTATCACAGCTTTACCAAGTCTTCTGGTGGGTTACTGGAGAGTTTCCACCTTTTTTGTTTTTAAACCCTTAAATCCACCCAAGTCTTTTGTGAAATAAACGTGCAACAACTAATTGCTTAAACTACTTCTTGAAAGTAAACCATCATTTCAATATCTGTAGAATGTTTTAGTAATTATGGATGTCAATATTATAACATGCATGTTATAGTCCATGTTGACTGATTAATGTGTACTTTTTTCAGTGAAAATTCTAAAGGCCTTTTCAAAGAAGCATGATGAGAATGCTATCACAAAGGCCAAATGGACCTTATAAATGTACTGTATGTGTTATTAAGTACATAGCACATATAGGTTCATAGGTGTGCACTAGGCTAATGGCCCTGGAGCCTTTACAAGCCCAGCCCATAGGATTACCCTGGCATTGTGCTACCCGACCTTAGTTCCTAGTGCCTCTGTTGAGTAAAGCCACTGGAGTGATCCCTGAGGTGAATTTTCTATTTCGCATCCACTCATCAAGATTTATCTTGAAGAGGGCCAGTGAGGTGTTCTGCTTGACATGTAAGGGAAGTCTATTCTATAGCATGGGCAGTCTCTGGGTTATGAACCTGTCCCTCCAGCATGTTCTGTTGATTGTGGTAATGAGACTGAGGTCTCTGGAGTGTGTGGTGGGCAGGGATTGGGATTTCTTCAGATGTAGCATTTCTAACAGAGCTGGATCAGACATGGCTCTGTAAGTCAAGCAGAGATTGCCTCTAAGTAGGCGATATGAGACAGAGAATAGTTGGAATTTTTTTGGTCTTTCCATATAGGACAAATGTTTAAGGTCTATGATCCTCTTTGTGAGGTACTTTTGCAGCCTTTCCAGCTGTTGCAGGTATTTAGTGAGGTACATGCCAAATGGGGCATTGTACTCAATGATTGGCCTAATGAGGGAAGAGTAGAGGGAGACAATGACCTCTTTCTTCCTGGATGTAAAACCCTTAGTAATGTGATGTGCCACATAGAAGGACTTTCTGACCACAGTGACAATGTGGAATAATCAGCCCTTGCAAGTCTTGAATCCAGGACCCTACACACCATAGCCACAGCAATTTACCACTAAGCCATCTGAGCAGATATCTGCCAATGATACAAGGCTAGGGCATGCCTTGCAATGTATGGACCTTATAAATATACAGTATGTTTTATTAAGAACATAGCCCATATCTGCCTAAGATACCAAGGCAGGGGTATGCTTTGCAATCTGTGGACCTTATAAATGTACAGTATGTTTTATTAAGTACACAGCACATATCTGCCTATGGTACAAGGCTGGGGCATGCCTTGCAATGTGTTGTACTTCAAAATGTACAGTATGTTTTATTAAGTAAATAGTACATATATATCTATAATACCATGGCTGTGGCATGCCTTGTGATGTGTGGACCTTATAAATGTACAGTATATTTTAGTAAGTACATAGCACATATCTGCCTATGATACCAAGGCTGGGTCATGCCTTTTAATGTGTGGACCTTGTAAATGTACAGTATGTTTTATTAAGTACATAGCACATACCAGCCTATGATACAAGGCTGGGGTGTACCTTGCAATGTGTGGACCTTATAAATGTACAGCATGTTTTATTAAGTACATAGCACATATCTGCCTATGATACAAGGATGGGGCGTGCCTTGCAGTGTGTGGACCTTATAAACGTACAGCATGTTTTATTAAGTACATAGCACATATCTGCCTATGATACCAAGGCTGGGGCACACCTTGCAATGTGCAGACCTTATAAATGTACAGTATATTTTATTAAGTACATAGCACATATCTGCCTATGATACTAAGGCTGGGGCACGCCTTGCAATGTGCGGACCTTATAAATGTACAGTATGTTTTATTAAGTACATAGCACATATCTGCCTATGAAACCAAGGCTGGGGCATGCCTTGCAATGTGTGCACCTTATAAATGTACAGTATGTTTTATTAAGTACATAGCATATATCTACCTATGATACAAGCCTGGGGCATGCCTTGCAATGTGTGGACCTTATAAATGTACAGTTTGTTTTATTAAGTACATATAAAATATCTACTTATGCTACTAAGGCTGGGGTATGCCTTGCTATGTGTAGACCTTATAAACGCGCAGTATGCTTTATTAAGTACATAGCACATATCTGCCTATGATACAAGGCTGGGGCATACTTTGCAATGTGTGGACCTTATAAATGTACAGTATGTGTTAAGTACATACCACATATAGGTTCATAGGTTCATAGGTGTGTACTAGGCTAATGGCCCTGGAGCTTATACAAGCCTAGCCCATAGGATTACCCTGGCATTGTGTCACCCAGCCTTAGTTCCCAGTGCTCTGTTGAGTAAAGCCACTGCAGTGATCCCTGGGGTGAATTGATTTCATTCACTCATCAAGATTTCTCTTGAAGAGGCCCAGTGAGGTGTTCTGCTTGACATGTATGGGAAGTCTATTCCATAGCATGGGCAGTCTCCTAAAACTACTTAATGAAGCAGTAGAATACTTTAACTCTACTTCTTATATTCTAGCCAATGCCCCAACAGAACATATATATCTAAAACCAAATGCACCTGCCTATGATGTGTGGACTATAAATGTACAGTAAATAAATTTTTATCTAACTGACCAAAATTTCAGAGAACTTAGAAACAACACCAAAGATCTATCCTAACAGACAAAGAACTATTCCTCCAGCTACAGCATAACACTAATAAAGAACCTAAAAATTCTGGGCCAGTATTAACAATCTTCTATCCTCAGGTCACCATTACCTAATCCAGGACTCAGATAACCCTAAACAAACAGCAAATGATTTCAACCTGTTCTTCACAAATACAAAACACTTGCTGTCATTTATCTCCTGATCAAACCTACTTCCACCTATATCAAATCCACCTCTACCTCCACTTACAACCTGTCTCTACCTCCTTCATCACATCACTGCTCCAAACTAAAACCATCCACTCTCTGCAGACAAACTGCCTGCAAGTAGGTGCCAAAGCCTTAGCTATCCTATTTCCTAATAACAGATCTATAAAGGAAGGAATCTCTCTCTGGAAGATATCTCATATCATCCCACTACATAAAGCAGTCTAATGAGTTTTTGACCAATAGCTCTACTCTCACCACTTGCAAAATGGAAATGTATTCACAAACAAATACTAAATCACCTTAACAACTCTCTAACTGTCAGCATGGTTTCAGACCCTCACAGTACACAGCTTTACTCTCCTTCACTGACTCCATTAACACTAAGTAACAACTACTTATCATCCTCAGTCTTCATGACTATCCAAAGGATATGGTGAATCACAAACTTTACTACATATTCTAAAATATTTTGCTGCTAGCCTTATCCTGGTTTGAATCTTACATAGTAAATCCAGCAGGCAGTACTTTGGAAACTCACTTTCAAATCTTCTACCTATCTCCATAAGGCTCAATCCTAGGCCCTTTACTATTTTATCTGACCTTCGCTATTCCTCATGCTACCTGTATTCAATCGATGATTCTACTATAATCTGTACTGCTAACTCTCTAACAGAACTCAATCACTTACTCAAAGCTTTTAACACTGTAGAACAATGGTTCTCTGACTGTCTCCTTAACCCCAAGAAAACCAAACTTTTTTTTACCTATAAATTGACTACACCACACTTTACTCTTACATCCTCTGACAGAACACTCATTTTGACTTAACCACAAAACTATTAGAATAACCATTGATAATAACCTCAACTTTGATTCACATCCATAAAATTAGTAAATAAAATAGGATCCCTTTACAGAAAAACCTTTACTAGCAAGACCTATCATTGCTAGGTCTCACCTAATTCTCTTCTATGCTTGTCCCATTTACTAATCTTTCAAACAACATGAAGAAACTTGAAACATCCTATCATAAGCTCGATTGCTGTAGGATCTCCAACTCATCACTGCCAGAACCTAAGAAAGGCTAACTTCCTAACCAACTTGTTCTTCAACAAATCTTAATAGCTCATAAGATTCTATATCAGCCAACCAATACACCAATCTCTAGCCTTATTTCAATAACCTGAAACACTCCAACAAACTCCTGATTAATATTAGTAAATCTACAATCATGCAGGTGACTGTTTATTCTCCAACTCTGTTGGAAAACGAATAATCCCTCTATCTTTTAACCTCTTTCCAAATTTAAATCAACTAAAGACTCATCTCAATAAACACTGGCTTTGCTCCTGCAATCCAGACTAACACTCTGCTCCTGCACTAATCCAGACTAATGCTCACTATAAAAATTATCTTATTTTATCTTTAAATCATATGTTTAGTAAGTACATAGCACATATCTGCCTATGATAAAGGTGGTCATGCCTTTAATGTGTGGACCTTGTAAATGTACAGTATGTTTTATTAAGACATAGCACATACCAGCCTATGATACAAGGCTGGGGTGTACCTTGCAAATGTGTGGACCTTATAAATGTACAGCATGTTTTATTAAGTACATAGCACATATCTGCCTATGATACAAGGATCGTGCCTTGCAGTGTGTGGACCTTATAAACGTACAGCATGTTTTATTAAGTACATAGCACATATCTGCCTATGATACCCAAAGGGTGGGGCACACCTTGCAATGTGCAGACCTTATAAATGTACAGTATATTTTATTAAGTACATAGCACATATCTGCCTATGATACTAAGGCTGGGGCACGCCTTGCAATGTCGGACCTTATAAATGTACAGTATGTTTTATTAAGTACATAGCACATATCTGCCTATGAAACCAAGGCTGGGGCATGCCTTGCAATGTGTGCACCTTATAAATGTACAGTATGTTTTATTAAGTACATAGCATATATCTACCTATGATACAAGCCTGGGGCATGCCTTGCAATGTGTGGACCTTATAAATGTACAGTTTGTTTTATTAAGTACATATAAAATATCTACTTATGCTACTAAGGCTGGGGTATGCCTTGCTATGTGTAGACCTTATAAACGCGCAGTATGCTTTATTAAGTACATAGCACATATCTGCCTATGATACAAGGCTGGGGCATACTTTGCAATGTGTGGACCTTATAAATGTACAGTATGTGTTAAGTACATACCACATATAGGTTCATAGGTTCATAGGTGTGTACTAGGCTAATGGCCCTGGAGCTTATACAAGCCTAGCCCATAGGATTACCCTGGCATTGTGTCACCCAGCCTTAGTTCCCAGTGCTCTGTTGAGTAAAGCCACTGCAGTGATCCCTGGGGTGAATTGATTTCCCATTCACTCATCAAGATTTCTCTTGAAGAGGCCCAGTGAGGTGTTCTGCTTGACATGTATGGGAAGTCTATTCCATAGCATGGGCAGTCTCTGGGTTATGAACCTGTCCCTCCAGCATGTTCTGTTGATTGTGGTAATGAGGTTGAAGTCTCTGGAGTGTGTGTGATATGTAGGGATTGGGATTTCTTCAGATGTATAATTTCTAACAGAGCTGGGTCAGACATGTTTTTTTAAATCAAGCAGAGATCGCCTCTAAGTAGGCAATATGAGACAGAGAATAGTTGGAGTTTTTTTATTCTGTCCATATAGGACAAATGTTTAAGGCCTAGGATCCTCTTTGTGAGGTACTTTTATAGCCTCTCCAGTTGTTGCAGGTGTTTAGTGAGGTACATGCCAAATGGGGCATTGTACTCGATGATTGGCCTAATGAGAGAAGAGTAGAGGGAGACAATAACCTCTTTCTTCCTGGATGCAAAACCCTTAGTAATGAGATGTGCCGCATAGAAGGACTTTCTGACCACAGTGACAATGTGGAATAATCAGCCATTGCAAGTCTTGAACCCAGGACTCTGCACACCTTAGCCGCAGTAATTTACCACTAAACCATCTGAGCTGATATCTGCCTATGATACAAGGCTGGGGAGTACCTTGCAATGTATGGACCTTATTAATGTACAGTATGCTTTATTAAGAACCTAGCACATATCTGCCTATGGTACAAGGCTGGGGCATGCCTTGCAATGTGTTGTCCTTCAAAATGTACAGTATGTTTTTTTAAGTACATAGTACATATCTGCCTATGATACCAAGGCTGTGGCTTGCCTTGCGATGTGTGGACCTTATTTATTTACTTATTTATTTATTGATTTATTTTACATTTGTTTACAGGGATAGTCCGACTGGATACATACCCATTTTCAGTGGAGGCCCAGGGAGAAAAGCTCCAAATAGACAAACTTACACAGATTACACAAGAAGTTAGATAACATTAGAAAATATAAAACAAAGTGATTATGTACAAATGTTTAGTAGTGTTCTAGTAGGGACTCACAATTCTCATGGACAGCCACAATTAAAAGCAAGAGACATCAGATTAGATATAGAGCTGTTTCATAGCGTACTGCTAACTCTCTAACAGAACTCCAATCACTTACTCAAAAGCTTTTAACACTGTAGAACAATGGTTCTCTGACCGCTGTCTACTCCTTAACCCCAAGAAAACCAAACTGTTACTTTTTTCACCTACTGTAAATTGACTACACCACACTTTACTCTTACATCCTCTGACAGAACACTCATTTCCCTGACTTAACCACAAAACTATTAGGAATAACTATTGATAATAACCTCAACTTTGATTCTCACATCAACAACACCATAAAATTAGTAAATAAAAAAAATAGGATCCCTTTACAGAATAAAACCTTTCCTAACGCCTACAGCAAGACCTATCATTGCTAGGTCTCACCTAATTTCTACTCTTCTCTATGCTTGTCCCATTTATACTAATCTTTCCAAAAACAACATGAAGAAACTTGAAACATCCTATCATAACATAGCTCGATTTGCTGTAGGATCTCCTTTTCAACTCATCACTGCCAGAACCTAAAAGAACTAGGCTGGCTTGAACTTCCTAACCAACTTGTTCTTCAACAAATCTTAATAGCTCATAAGATTCTATATCAGCCAACCAATACACCAATACTCTCTAGCCTTATTTCCCCATACAATAACCTGAAACAACTTCGCCTGCCAACAAACTCCTGATTAATATTAGTAAATCTCACAATCATGCAGGTGACTGTTTATTCTCCAACTCTGTTGGAAAAACATGGAATAATCTACCCTCTCATATCACTTCTTTAACCTCTTTCCAAATTTTTAAAAATCAACTAAAGACTCATCTCAATAAACACTGGCTTTGCTCCTGCACTAATCCAGACTAATGCTCACTCTGCTCCTGCACTAATCCAGACTAATGCTCACTATATAAAAAAAAAAAAAAAAAAAAAAAAAATTTAAATTCTAGTATCTTATTTTATCTTTTTAAATCATATGTTTAAATTGCTTTGTTTCTCATGTAATATTTTCATGCCTTTTTGTGAACTTGTACAACATATGGAGCTTTTCTCCCCGGGCCTCTACTGAAAATGGACATATATCCAGTTGGACTAGCCCGGTCAACAAATGTAAAATAAATAAAATAAAATAAAATAAAGATGGCCATGGTAAGTAGCTAGCGACGGAAGGGAAGCATAAGTCTTAGAAAACAAAGTTAAATTAAATCAGTGATTCCCTTTGCTATACTGTATGTTCTAATTGAACAAAAGCTGCCTTATATCTGTCAAATGTAAATGAATATGATATAAATTAAACAAGATTCAGAGAAATTGCAAAACATTCACTGGAAAAGGAGAGTGTCCTTCCTAAGCTTTTCAATTGATGGTTTATTAGCACTTTTATAAAGGCATCCCTTGACTTGCGAAAAGCTTTTATATCTGCTTGTATGAATACCATGTATCAGAGTTTTAATATCAGTCAATGGTTTGGTCAATAAAACATGCACATCTTTGCAATGAGTTGTAAAACAACTTCTCTCAAAAGTTTTGTTGAAAATGGTCTTATTTGAAGAGATGTTCCTCTACCGAATAAAGCTAACTCTAAGCGTTTCATTATTGCATGAATCAGTTATCAGACTATTGTCTTACTTGGAGGACAAAGAACATTAGTACAAATCCTAGTAGATAAAAACATGAATATAAAATTCAGAATCTTTCAGAATAGGGTGATTTAAAAAGAGTTTTCACTTTGCAATACACATCCAGTGTTAGCTTTTATTTATTTACTAATTTATTTATTTACTAGCTTGTTGGAAGTAAATTAAAAGAATTTCCACACCAGATATGTATGCAGAAATGTAAATGTAAACCCACAGGATAAAATAAGGAGAAAACGTAATATGGTCATTTTTAAAAACTAAATACTGTGGTTAAAGCATGTACTCTGATCACTGAATATATAGTATTCAATGAAACACTTAAATCCACTGATCAAACTTAAAAACTGAATTAAACTGAATACAAACAAAAAAGGAAGACTTGGTAAAGCTGTGATAAAACACCCAATGCGTGTAAAATGCAAACATGTTTATTTAAGCACAAAAACACAGGCTTTTCGTCGGTAGCACAAACCAACTTCTTCAGAATGGATACAACATCACAATATTAGAACCCTTACTTATATTAAAACATTATGATCACATGATCACCAAGGTATGATTCACAAAGCCGTAGCTATGTAAAACCCACCCTGAAACAATAATACACATTGAAAAAAAAAAAAAAAAAAAAAAAACAAATCTGCTCGCTCTACTGAAAAAATATAGAATTACATAAAAACAGTCGGCTATTTGCATTGTATTGCTCTTGCAAAACTGTTGAATTTATAATACTTGTTATAAAAACATGAAGTACATAGTACATATCTGCCTATGATACCAAGGCTGTGGCTTGCCTTGCGATGTGTGGACCTTATTTATTTACTTATTTATTTATTGATTTATTTTACATTTGTTTACAGGGATAGTCCGACTGGATACATACCCATTTTCAGCGGAGGCCCAGGGAGAAAAGCTCCAAATAGACAAACTTACACAGATTACACAAGAAGTTAGATAACATTAGAAAATATAAAACAAAGTGATTATGTACAAATGTTTAGTAGTGTTCCCTAGTAGGGACTCACAATTCTCATAGACAGCCACAATTAAAAGCAAGAGACATCAGATTAGATATAGAGCTTGGTGACGTAGTTGCATGTTATGATATTTACAGATTATGCTTTCAGTTTATAACTTAATCAGGGTTGGTACCTGGGCAAAGCCAGCTCACTTTGAGATACTGTTTGAGGTTTTTTTTGAAGAGACATTTGGAGGATTGTAGGGTTATATAGTTTGGCAATGAATTCCAGGTTTTGCCAACAAAGTTGGCAAACAGGGATTAACCAGCAGAGTTATTAGCTTTGTGGGTTTGGACCAGTAGTTTGTTGGCTGACCATAGGGATCTCAAGTTGCTATATGGCTTAATAATATTTTTAAGTGAGGGGGTATTCTCGGGGTGGTACAGAATTTTGTGCACTATTAAGAGCTGATTGAATTGAATTAGGCTGGGCAGTTCTAGCCATTCTAGTTGTTTTAGGTTCTGGCAGTGGTGGGTTCTACATGTGGAGCCAGTGGCGAATCTGGCAATATGGCTGTAACTAAGGGACAGCTTACCTAGTTCGGATTTGTTGAGGTTTGAGAGTACAAGCGAGACATATAATAGAGTAGAGAGTAGGAGTGACTGGGCAATTGCAGTCCTAGCCAGTGGGGTTAAAAATGTCTTGTTTCTATACAGTGATCCAAGCTTCTTATTGCTGGTCTGTATGGTTTTGTTGATCTGTAGGTCAAATTTGAGATTATTGTCTATGATAACCCCTAGAAGTTTGGTGTGTTGATCTGGGGAGATAGTGGTACCATTGTTAGATGTGACAGAGAATGAAAGTGTGGCATATCTACTAGTAGGGGTGAAGAGTAGAAGTTTTGTTTTATTGGGGTTCAGCAGCAGGCATTGGTTGGCGAGCCAGTTCTCAATAGTGTTAATGTATTTTGGGTTAGGATTTGCAGTTTGGCTGGGGAGGTGGCTGAGCAGATCAGAGTGGAATCATCTGCATATTGAATACAGGTAGCTTTAGGGATAGCAGTGTGAAGGATGTTGATAAAAATAGAGAAGAGTAGTGGACCTAGTATGGAGCTTTGAGGGACACCAAGTGTGAAAGGTAGCTGGCTGGAGAGTTTGCCCTGCCATAGTACCGCCTGTTGTCTACCAGTCAGGTAGGACTGGAACCACTGGATTGTGTGCTTATTGAGGGGAAATAGATTTTAGAGAAAGAATGAGAAGTCTATGGTTTATCATGTCAAAGGCTTTTGATGGGTCAAGAAAGAGGGCGGAGTATAGCCTATTGTCATTCCTGTTTTGGTTTATGGCATTAGTAAAGAAAAGGAGGCCTGAGGTGGTGCTGTGGTATGGCCTGAAACCATGCTGGGAGTTGGATAGTAAGTTATTCTGTGTAAGGTATTGCATTAGTTGCTTGTGTACACATTACTCCATTATTTTGGCTAGTGGGGAAAGAATGGCAATGGATCTATAGTTGGATATGTCTGTAGAACTACCACCTTTATGGAGTGGAATGACGTGGGATATTTTCCAGAGGGAGGGGATAGTGCTTTCGGATAAGGTCCTGTTGATAAGGATAGATATGGGATATGCAATGGCATCTGCAGCTATTTGTAGGTACTCTGCGGGGAGGAGGTCAGCAGCAAGGGTGGTAGCTTTTAGTTTTTTTATAAGTTTTTGATAAAACTAGTGGATATCGGTTGAAAACCAAATTGGGGCTGATTAATGAGTAGATTAGGGGTGTGGTTTAAGCTTGTGGTGGTTAGTTGATTTGCTAGGGATTGGATTGTTTCAGTGAAAAAGTTATTATAAGCGCCAGCTATGGTCTCTGGGGATCTATAGGTGTGGTTAGCCGGGGTTGGGGTGGTAGAATGACCTGGATGAAGTAGTTGATTTAAGCCTGCCCAGAACTTTTGAGGGTTGTTTTGGTGTTTTTGTAGGAGATTTTGGTAGAAGCTTTTTTTATCTAGTAAAATTGATTTTTTTGTATCATTCCTGAGTTGATATTTTAGATGGTCAAGTAAATATAAATGTACAGTGTTTTATTAAGTACATAGCACATATCTGCCTATGATATCAAGTGTGGGTCATGCCTTGCAATGGGTGGATGTTATAAATGTACAGTATGTTTTATTAAGTACATAGCACATATCTGCCTATGATACCAAGTGTGGGTCATACCTTGCAATGTCTGGACCTATTTCTGAAAGAAAACATGCTGTTATATTAAGATATATTATTTACTGCAAAACTCTCATACTAATCAAGTGTCATCTTTATAATAAAATCTTCAAAATTATAGACAAGGACAACTGTGCTCCATACTACTGGTGAAAGCTGCACTGGATGATGTGTAGGACACAGTCACAGATGGATTTTTTAAGTTGCCTATAAAGTTTATGCATAGGGTTACTGAATTATTAGAAACAACTGATTTACAAATGCTACTTGGAATCCATACTATTGACTCAAGTAGCAAATATGGAGCAGAACTTGGTGGAAAAAGCATAATTTAGTATTTAGCATAGAAAGATGTAATCAGTATAGAAATTAAAAAAACCTCAATATATTTTATAAGGATTACATTATGGTGTATTATTATAGCAATAACCCACACCTGGGTGTGGGTAATGCTAAATTTACCCACAGTTGGCGTGGTTTGGTCCGGTCCGAGGGGCGCGCCGGATCAAGCTAAGCCAAACGATGGGTATGAGATACATTACCAGGTATTACATTATTTGAATAGAAACTTTTAGTTTCTTACTAAAAGTTTGTCCGTTTGCTTATTTTAAAACTTGGTAAAATACTTAACATATATAGCGCAGATGTTTAAAAAATTGAGCACTTGACATCCTACCTGTTTATTATTTTTAGTAACTTAAATGGGGGAGATCTCCGAACCCATTTTATAAAGCAGAACATCAAGCGAAGGAGACTAATGGAAAAAAGTCCGACATGACGGACCTTTTCCATTAGTATAACTCGATTTAAACAGGCACGCTGTGGCCATGGTATAATATGAATGTTTTTCTACACTAAGAAGAACAACAGAACTTAAATGGATTCTTTATATCGGTCTGTAGTATTGTCAAGAATTCCTTATAAAAGACACGGCCACATGGTAGAATCACATCAGCTATGGAAATGGAATACAGGCGGCCACATGACAAACACCTGAATAAGGTAACATTCTTTCTTAAAACAATATATACAATATTTTATATCCCCATTCTTTGAAAGAATATTGTACTGATAAATAGAGCAAGGCAGGTACTGATTTTATATAGAGTTGATATTAAAACATGATTATACTAGTGTATTGTATGAAAACAAATAAATACAAGAAATATTTCAGTTCTGAGAGAGAGCTTTGTTTAGTAGTCTAAACCATCTCAGTCTTTTGTTTTTTCACAACAGCCTTTTTCAGCTCTAAGTACACTTTGAGTATCTCTGAGACTTTCAATACTCCTGACGTATGCAGTCCTTATTTGACTTCTCTGGCTTTCCAGTTTCACTGTATGTAACATCATGTTGAAAATATTCATCTCCTAAAGTTAGAATATTGATATCATTGTTTGATTCTCTATGGTGCTATAGAGGAAACAACTCTACTGTTTATTGTCTGAGGAGGTGGTAATAGTTCTAACTATTCAAAACATTCTGTTTCTTTTTCTAAAGTATTTTCTGAGGTCTCTCACTCCATGTCTTGTAGAGATGTTTGTGATTCATTCTATACTTCTATGAATCTGAGATTGTTGACATACTACATTTAGGTTCTGTGCATTTCCAACTATTTAGATTGCATTTGCCTATTTTGCACATGCTGTGAATTCAACACACTTGTCAGAACTTAAACCATTGCTCTGTCTTTTACCTGAAAACATAAATTCTTAGTGTTCCTGTTATAGTAAAATTTCTGTCCTTTTTTAGCACATCTAATACATTGCCTTGATTTTCTGATAACAACAGACACAGCCATAGTGAAGTTCGATTTTTGTTCCTTTTCCTGAGCAATGGATAGCTTTTACCCTGCTGGATAACAATCAGCTACAGGTTAACTATAACCTTTCTTTGTGAGATTTATAACAGTCCGTACCATTTTTTTCACTTGCCCATTACTCTAAGGATAATGTGGACTAAACATTACACGCATAAACAAAAATGTCTTTGAAAACATCTTGAATTCTAGTCCATTATCTAAAACATTTTCTTCAGATATATTATAACTTGAAAATATACCCTTAAGAACATTTATCACATTGGTACTTGCAGTATCTATTTCTTAACTGTATGGCCTCTAGGAACTTTGAGAATAATAATCTATGCACATTAGGGGATGATTCTAATCAGAAGTGAAACAAACGTAGAAGTATTTGTTATATAACCAAAACCTAGGATACCATACAAAATTGAATTTCCTCCTATAATCTTGAATTGTAAACATTCCAAACCTCACATTTCAGTATGAGTTGTTCTAATTGTTTAGAAAGTTTTAGCCAATAAAGTGAATTATTTGGTTTTACCTTATACTTTAAAAGCATCAAGTGGAGTTTGTCTATCTCTGCCAGCACTGAATCATTCATTTGACTTAAGCTTACCACTTTAGCTGGTTAAAACATCAAACACTGCAATCATATAATCTTATGTCTACATTGATAATATGCGCAAATGTCTTTATGCACTGCCATGATCTGCTCTGGCCAGCCATTCTTTATGGTCTCCTTGAACAATTGGTACACTTCTTAAACTCATTCAGATTATCACATGAACTACATGGCATTCTGTAATAATCCAAACTTCCAGCAAATTCTCTTTATGCTCCTTCAGGCAAAAATTGCTTATTTTTTCTGCTAATTGCATTTATTTTCCTGGCTTAAACTGACCTTTCACATCAGACTTTTGCAAGTTTGGTAGCATTCTCTGTAATCTAACTTTTTTGTACAGTGAGTTCCTAAAATTTATAGTATAGCACTGCTGGTGATTCCCTGCTGGGTGTGAAATAAACCTAAATTTTTTTGTCTTTGACTGAGGCTGCTTTCTGTCTTACCGGCTCCATTCTGTTTCCTTTTTTAAGAAATCTTGACCTGGTGATTTTATTCTGTGTGAGAGACAGACAGTTATCTAAGCTCATATTTCACCTGTTTTTATTGATTAATTTGAATTGTCTCCTGAGTGATACTTAAATGCAAAGTGAAATTCTAGGCCTTTGTCTTTGTCTAAAGGATTTCAGGCTTGCATAAGGAGTAGCACTTTTGGTGATTTCCTGCTGGGTGAGAAAGTACAGCTATATTTTTTGTCTTTGACTGACAGAGCTGCTTTCTGTCTTACCTGCTCCATTTTATTTTCTGTTTTAATAAATATTTGCCTGGTGGGTTTGTTCTTATCTAGGCATATATTTCACATCTTTTTTCATTGGTCAATTTGAATTTTCTCCTGAGTAATACTTAAATACAAAGTGAAATTTTGTCCCTTTGTCTTTGTCTGAAGGATTTCAAACCTGCATTAGGTATAGCTCTGCTGGTGATTCCCTGCTAGGGTTTCCCACCCACCCTCAGTTTTGTTGGTCTTCTTTCTAAACCTGGTGATTTTTAAGCTTCCCACCCCTACTATAAATTGAACTTAACAAGCTCCTCCCTTTCTACACTGCTGTTAATATCATGATTTTTTTTATTTAAATTATTTGCCTTTCCTTGTGCTTATATTGAAAAAGTGCATTTTGCCTCTTATTGTCTGTTGTATTGATTTACTTCATCTGAATTCGTTATCTAGCTAGCTGTTTGATAAGGTGGTGTATTTTTACAATCTAGCAAGCACTTGCTTTGTCATCAAGGTCAGTGGATTTTCTTTTTAATGCACTGGGAGGTAACCTGATCTGTCTAGGTTGAGGAAACATTTGAAATTTCTGCATGTTGTTTTATTGGCGGGAGAGTTTATTAATCAGCTTATCTTGTTTTTAGTGTCTTTATGAATTCTATACAATTAAGTGGCTCTTGGCTCATTTATACAAAGCAAAGTACATTTATTGAATAATCACACCTTTATGAGCTGTTTAAGGTACACTGCTGTATCCATATCTTTAAGTTTGTTTGTGGTAGCACTTCACTCCAGACACTCTTTTACCGTACTTTTACATTAAGAGGATTGGGATTATTCATCTAGTGCCTGTAGGTGTTTACCTGGTCTTTCTGAGCTGGGAAATCCACAAAAGGGCTAAAGGGCTCTAAGTATTTTTTCTTTGCACTTCCCTTATATACTGTGATGGTACTTCGGCAGTTTAATAAAAAACTGTACCGTGTGCTGTTGCTTTGCACTGTTTTCCTACTGCATTTGTTATTCTTTGACTACATTTCACACCAACTGCTGCTTTTACTTAATTTAAGAAAAGATCTGTTTCTGCTGTTTTATTCTGTTGCTATTACTGATTCAAGAAAAACTGTGCTGCTTTTTACACTGTTGCTTATTTAATTTAAAAAAATCCTGTTTTTTCTGTTGCTCTGTTGCACTTCTGCTGGCAGTAGTATAGACTGGATTTAGACAGCCTGAATTTAGTTCTGTTTGTAGGCTGAACACTAAAAAGCAGGACATCTTTTTTTTTTTGGAGAAGCCCCCCTGTACCCTCATGGCAGGAGCGTACAGTAGGACTATTTAATTGCAGGTTACTGGTTCAGGGCTCAGTTTGAGGTATTTCATTGGTGCAGGGCTCAGTTTGACCTTTTTCTTTGTTTTTTTTTTTTGATTGTTTTTTTTTTTTTTTGTATTAGCTGCTTTGCTCTTGCTTGCTTGTAGTACACCACTGCACAGAAGGGTTAACTCTTGGTGGTAATAGATGCAAAAGCACCAATAGAAGCATTTTCCCTTAGAAATGGCTGCTGTCTTGCAGAGCAGTGCTTGAACCATCTAGCAGAGATTTTACTTCTTACCTATTTACACCAGATGACATTCCAGGCTGCATTCTTAATGTTCTAAAACAAGAGCTAGCTACTCCATTAGGCACTCTGTTCAGCCACATCATGAGTATTGGCTTTGTTCCCACTGAATGGAAAACAGTGACTGTTATCCTCCCTTCACAAGAGCAGCTGAGCAACAGACCCAGGTAACTGTAGACCTATAAGTTTAACCAGCCTCATCTGTAAGGCAATGAAACAAATCATCATGGATCTCATAAATAAGAATATAGGTGACCTCCAAACCAGTTTGGTTTTGTCAAGGGCAGGTCATGCCTGCTAAACCTGGTGGACTTCTTTGAAAATGGACCAGAACAATAGATGAGGGCAAAGCCGTACACACAGCCTATCATGACTTAGCCAAGGCCTTCGGCAGTATCCCAAATTTGGGCATCATTGACAAACTAACCCAGGTAAATATTAACCCCTATGCTGTCAGGTGTGCTGAAAACTAGTTCACAGATTGACAACACTCGGTCAAAGTGGAAGACTTTACCTCTATCAGCAGACCTGTCACCAGTGGGGTCTTACAAGGTTCAGTGCTGGGCCCCGTCTTGTTTGGCATATTCTTCTCAGAACTCCAAGCCAAAGCAGAGGGGCTGTGGCTAACAAAGTTTGCAGATGACTGCAAATTAGGTGCTATCATTGAATCCCCCTGCAATGTCAGCATACTTCAAAAGGGGCTTACACAGACCAATGATTGGTGCCAAAGTCATGGTCTTAAACTAAATGCTAAAAAATGCATCATCATTCCCTTCAATAAAAATAATGTCCCTGCTGATTATAAAAATAAAGAATAATACTCTAAGTACCAATTCAATAATGAGAGGTCTGGGAACATAAGTTGATTGTGACCTCAACTTTGACCACCATTTGTCTACTGTGGTGAGGAAGACATTCTACATTGCTCACCTGATTAGCAAAGCCATTGCCTCAAGAGCAAAAGAGGTTATAACTCTACTGTACTCATCCCTCATCAGGCCTATTATTGAGTACCAGACACCTGCAGCAACTTGACAGACTTCAGAGATTTCTAACTAAGAAAATTCAGGGTCTCCAGCATGTCTTCTACGTTCAGACTGAAGTCACTGTACTCAGTAGTGCATAGACTACTTAGAGCCAACTTATGTCTGGTTTATAGAACTATCTGTGACCCAAATCTAATTTAAATGCTACACATCCTTAAGTCAGATGGGATTACAGTCACCCATTCCAGCGACCTCAATCTAGCCTGTGACATAAACAGGATCTGATGGAGAGATGGATACATCTCTCAGAGGTTGCCACTCCTCTGGAATAGGCTTCCAATCCATATCAAGCAGAGCACCTCCATGACCCTGTTTAAGCGCAACCTGGATAACTGGATGGGAAACCATAAATTTCTGCTGGGGATTGCCCCGACTTCTCTCCTGTACATACGTAGTCCTTGCTAGAAAAACCTTGGGCATAGACATTTGTTTACCAGTATAGTCCACTGGTCCATTAAGTGCCCATTTTCAGTTGAGGTCCAGGGAGAAAAGCTCCAAAAAATATAAACAGAATTAACAACAAAAGACTTACACAAATAACATTTAAAAAATTAACAATATAGAATGTACAGTACATGAAAACATATATATACAAAGGTAAACTTTAGCTGCTAGCTCAAGCAGGATTACATGAGTTATAGGATGTTATAGAAATTTGAACTATGTAAATTTATATGACAATAATTCCAAGGCAGACGTAAGCATTTTGATCCAGCAGAATACAGAAAAAGTTAAATGAGTGAGAAAGGGTGTATTGTGGTAGTGTAGATATAATAAAAACAAAGGCTCTACTCATGAGTTATTTTTGGAAATTTAAGTTGAATGCTACAGTACCACCAGGGATTAATGAATGTCTGTCAGTTCTCCCTATTTTAAAACACAAACCATTAGTATTATGAAATAATGGTACGTTAAGTCACTGGATTACAACAAATTGTAAATCTGTTTGAGTTTGCACAGTAACAAACACATGGGAAGATGTATTTATTATGAATTAACAAAATAAGTATTAGTTATATTTAATAAGTAGTCTTATGACCAGTGTTTTGCTAGTTAGAATGATTTTACAGGGTATTTTAATTGGTGATTATTTATGTATTATATATTAACTTAAGTTATGGTAAATGGAGTGATATTTATATGGCCCTTTAAGAAAGTGTGTGAGTAAATTATGAATGAACAATTTTTTAATGTGATTTTTTTAATTGTTACTATTTAAACAAGTAATCATTGTATTTCAGATGTTCTGATCAAGTCCCAAGAGTAAGGGATGAAAGTAGTTAACTTCTTATTTATTATTTTTTCATAAAGTGAGTTACTAATTTTATTTGGCTCCTTGAGACATGTCTCCTTGGAATATAACTTGTTTGGTATTTTCCTGCCCATGGAGAGTGTTACCGAGTGAAGCCTTTGTTTTAATCATTAGTTGTGGAACGGCTTCATCATTTACACTGTTGTGGTACTGTAGATGTGGTATTTACACAGTAATTTGGAGTATGGGTTTAAGCAGGAAGGAGATGGGAGTCAAATTATAGAGGGAGGAGGCTTAGTACAAGTACAGATCCAATTAGCAGAAAGGTGTTCATTCACATAAAGATGTTTTGAAAGAAGTATAACTCTGAATAGTTTGAATCTAGTATTACCTCAGCTCTCATCTAGTATTATATTGGAATTTAATGGCTAGGCTTGTAAAGACCCTCAGGTCAATGGCCTAGAACCTATAAAACTTTGGGAAACCATACAAAATTTTCAACACATCTTATTCTCTTTGTGCATACAGTACCTTGTTTATGTTAAAGCTCAACTCATATACCTCTAGTATTCATGCATCTAGACCTTGATATCTTCCACCTATGTAAAGTACTATTAGTTGAAACATATCACCAAATTTATTTAGGAAACTTCAAAATAGCAAAACTTTTTCTTCTTTTTCTTTTGAACACAATCACTCCACATCATGGTCTAGTGGTTGCATTAGTGATGCTGTAAGATCTGATTTGTATAGTGATTTTGCATATTCAATATGTATCAAAATAATAACAATATATTTGAGAAAAGTTTCATACACAGCAGCCTGGATAGAGGCTTAGTAGATCAGGAGACTCTTAATGTCAGGTGCATGGATTCAAGCCTCACATGGGCAAGTCTCTTTAGCAGCTTGTGAGAGAGCAGTAAGACTATGGCTAATATACTTTACACTGTAGCAATCCTGGGTTTGATTCCTTCACCCCTTCACTCACTGTGTGGCTGTGAACTGTCACTTAACCAGACAGTGCTCCTGGGCTGAGCCTAAAATGGGTCCAGTTGAATGACTGCACTACCTCCCATTAAAATTTGTTTTTAAAGGTAGAAGAATAGTGCAGCAGAAGCATGCTCTGCTTATGACACAGAGAGAGGTCAATGGACTGAGTCATCCTTATTTGTTTGGCACTTAGAACAAAGGATTAAGGCTATGAGCTGTAAATGAGCATCTTCTTATAGTCCAAAGTTTGATTCTGTCAGCCTCCATCTGTGTACTGTGCAACAATGAGCAAGACAATATGCTCTAAATTAATTAGAAAATTGGACAAAGTTCTCCTGTACTACTCACCATGCTATCTAGACTATCTAACCTTTCTACAACTACTCTTTGGAATACTTCAGGTGTCAATGACAAACCAAATAGGAATCTAAGAAATCTGTATCTGCCAAGAGGTCTTAATAGTACAAAGCTTTGAACTACCCTCATATAGTCTGATTTACCAAAACCACTGAACAGCACATAGCACAGAGAAGTATATACCATTTGATATAGTTCAGACAGCCCTTTCAGCAGTCTACCATAAATAATGTTCTCTTTTAATCCACTTGTATAGGTCTTGAGGGTCTATGCAAATCTTAACCTTGTTTTGAATCTAAGTATAACTATTCTATTAACCCATACAGTTGACACTTTTGTTACAAATCATGTTATACCAAGACTAAATTATTTTCAATGTTTGTTCTATTCCCTCTCACATTCTAAGCTGGAGGTGCTCTATTTGGCTTGCAAACTACTGTTATTGCCTCTGAACAATTTTGATATAATATTACCCTTGCAAGAATTTGCAGCTTTTTGATTAAGTTGAATCATTTCTTGGTTACTGCTTGACTGTTTGAATTAGTGAGATGTAATGATTATGGTATTCCTGCTAGCATTAGAAAAAACTGCCTAGAACTGTCTAGAAAAAATATGTACACTGCTGGCCTCTTGAATAGGATAACTACTCTGTGTCTGTACACTGTGAATTATCTTCATCATGAAAAGCTTCTTACATGACAAGAAACATATAATACATGGCTGATTAACAATATTTTTCAAAGAAACAACTTGAAACATAAACGTATATTTTCATTACTTGCACCTACAAGTAGGAAAAATCTAATCCAGTGGTTATATTTTACACCCAGAAGATGTTAGCAGACTATAAGCCAATTCATACTCAACACCTGAACGTTTCAGTACTTTAAATAAAGATTGCAAAATGTATCACATTGTGTTTCAGCACTGAACTTAAAATAAGATTTTTCCTTGAATGATACTGTTTTCTGTCCAAGAATTACTGAAGCTGCTGTCTGTACTGAATGCTGCACTTTGTTTATGCATTTCTGTTTTCTTCTTTAGATTCAGTAACATGCAAATCATGTTAAACAGACCTATAGGGTTTCTTACATGCCTTTGAAAAATTATTCAACAACATAGTTTGCAAATGTGGTCAAATGCTTTGCACCATATTTTCAAATGCTTCTAATAAAGCTTAATACATGAAGCTTTATTTCTATGTGGCTGCATATTTGCGCCATCTTGGATTACTTTATCTTCATTTTTATTTTCTTTCTCTTTTAGCTCTGTACTTCAGTTTTACATTATTATCAGTCACAGCTTTAATTCTAAACAATTTTGGTTCCTCAACAAAACCTTTTAAGTGTATAGTTGTGCTTTTATTCAGTGTGCACCCCCATTTCATTTTCTAATGTCATTTTGCATTCTCTCATCAGTCTGACCCTTACTTGGTCATTTTAATGCCACAGACAATTCTGTATCTTGTTGGTGAATATTACAAGCTACCAAATTCACTGCCTTTTGCTCTGTTTTTCAACACAGTCACATAAGAATCAATGGTTTCCAAAGCCCCATGAGGGATGAAAGCCTTACAAATGGAATGTTTTTCTTTGGCTCACATTGGCCTTGAAATTTCTCTTTTACTACTGCTATCATACGCTTTTCTTCTGTTTGATACTAAAAATGTTAAATACATTTATAGCTTAATTGCCTGCACTATGCAGAAATACTGCACACAATACTTTTCTGACTTTCCTATAAATCTACATATAGTGAGATGCAGCATAGATTTCTGGACTGAAAGTTTTCTACTTTCATACAAGTTACCATCTATCTTCAGAAACACTTGTGACTGCAGTGAAGACATTTTGAGTAAAATATGATTTCAGTAAAATATTGGAAGGCTAGTATTTTTTTCAAGGCAAAATAGTAAAAAAATTTGATTAATTTACATAACAAAATGGAAAATCTTATGGCTAGCAACTTACTGTGAAATGTGAAAAGTGAAAGTTATTTTTGTATTTATATTCTCAAAACATCAACAAGATACATTTCATGGTTATTATACTAAAATATGGAAATGAAAAGCTTGCTGAGCTTCTCTTCTTGGCATCAAAACTCTTGGCATCCACCATAGGTTCATAGGTAGGTACTAGGCTATCAGCCCTAGGGCCTATACAAGCCCAGCCAAAAAGGTACCCTGGCTTTTGCCACCCAAAAAATTATTTTCCTGTGCCACTGTCGTGCAGAGCCACAGAAGTGATCCCCGGGGTGAATTTCCTATTTCCCATCCAATCATCAAGATTTTTCTTGAAGAGTGCTAATGAGGAGCTTTGTTTGATATAGATAGGTAGTTTATTCCAGAGTATGGGAAGTCTCTGGGACAGGAATCTATCCCTCTGGCATGTTCTGTTTATTGTAGTGACAAGGTTTACTGGAAATGAACATTTTCTTCCTTGTTTCATTAACTTCAGTTGTCTTCTTATATGATGCAATATATCTCTATCAATCTATATATATATATATATATATATATATATATATATATATATATATAGATAGATAGATATATAAATATATGTGTGTGTGTGTGTGTGTGTGTGTGTATTTTTCTTGTGAGGTATATTCAAGAATAACCCATAATATAGAGACATGTATAAGGCGCATTTCCATCAACAGCTTTAGTGAAAGATTTGGAATATTGGCAATTACACCTAGCAACCCCATAAAGTAACACCCGTTCTTTAAGCAATATATATATATATATATATATATATATATATATATATATATATATATATAATATTTTAAACTATCATCTTTGCTAATAATGTGCACATACTGTATGTATATATTTAGTTTATTCTTTGTTGATTTATGGAAAGGTGTATATTTAGGCAAGACATTTAGGTACATAGGTAATTACAAGGCATGCAGTCCAGGACAGCATTAAGGAGCCTAGTCCAAACTGCAAATTACCCCAAAGCACTGTCTAAGTGACTTGCTCATGGTCACATAGTAGGTGAATAAAGTTGGAAAGATTCAAAACCCATACTCTTGGCACAGGAAGGAGTTCATTAAAATGTCAGAGCTTCTCTGCACTAACTGCTGGACAAATGTGAAATGCACAGAAAACCCATGCAGACACAGGAAGGACTCTACACAGATAGTGTGCATAAATCAGGATTGAACATAAGACTGTGGAAGTTTGAAGTGAAGGTCTTACCAATGAGCCACCATAATACCCTCATGGGACAGTAAGTTGAGAAGCAGTCATATACTTTTCAAAAATGTAACCAGCAAAACAAATTGCTGCTAATGAGAGCACACAAGAGAAATATTACATTTAGCAAAATGTATGATGTGGCACAGTCTATGTATCCACGGAATGTATCAGCTGCATTACAAACTACAGCTTTGGTTCCAAAAATCAGTTTTCAAGTGCATACTGCAAATGTTGACAAGAGGCTTATACTTAAGTATTTGGTAGAACCAGAATGGCAGTTTTTGTTTCTTACAATGTTCATTTAAATATTGCACAATGAAAATTTCCTCCTCCGTTAAGTAAAAGCTGTGAGGCAGAACTACTTCTTGTTAATGACCATTCAGGAATATCAGAATGGCTGCAAAAGGGGAAGTTATACCTGCGGGAGTTTACCAAGCTCATATATGGGTTATTGTTTAACTGCATATTACACAGCAAGCGTTTGCTTTATTTAGCTAGTGATCCTTTACATTAACAATAAATACTGCTGAAATGTCTGTGTACTGCAGATGATTATTAATAACCTGATTGTGAGAACTGAAATAGCAAAAAGTATTATCTGCTTCTGTAAATGAATTAGTCGTGTGAAAGTAAAGAATGGAATTTCAGGGTAAATGTGAATCCCAACAAGAAATTTTCCAAAAAAAGTTTTCTGTGAAGAATAAAAACCCACATTCCCCACAGACTAGACACTTTTGCACACCTTCATTCTGTCCAACCTTAACATCCTCATTCTGTTTTCTAACTCTAGTTATACAAATCACAGTAGAAGGAGTTACAATATATCAGAAATCAAAGCCATTCCTGGCATATCTAATGGCCAGTTCTGGTCCCCAAATCACTGCCCCTTGCGCTTAACTCTTCAAGTGAATTAGAAAAAAAAAGGACTTTGGCATACTGTAGGAATTTGAATGGTACATTGATTTCCTACAGAAGCCAAATCCACCCCACCCCAGTTCTTCTAATTCAAAAAAAGAAAAAAAAACATACTTTAACTTTTAATGCAAAAAGTTAGTTGATACTTTTGCTACACAAACCTCTGAAATGATTAACATTTTGTTACATAGAAAAGCATGCTGGAGGAACTCTCATTAGCATCCCCTAACATTTTGCATCCAGGGCAGATACCCACTTCTCCCCACACTCAATACACTACTGTTAGGCATGAACAGAGTGAGCACTTTTGCAGTCTGCCCTTTCTGTAAGCTGTAGGGTTATCAGTTTATTATACTAACTACTTAAGATTCAGTATCTCAGGCTTTTAAAAAGCTTTAATTTCATAAATTCATAATTAGCTTTTAAAGTTGCTGTGTAAGTTACTCTTTCACACTTTTCTTTGTATATGTTATTTTGTCCTTGTGGCTGCTGGCCATCAAGTCTTCCCCAATTCTGGAGTGGTTTGCAGCTTCAACTGCATCATGGTGAAGATGACATTTTATTTCTAGGTCCTAGACCCTCCTCTTCAATGGGGAACATGTGATCTATATCACTGTCGAGGTCAATACATCTCCTCATGTACATACACATTTCCATACATCTACTGAGGGAGGCAACTGAATTCACAGCTTGGCGAGCCTTGCACAACCTGCCCCCCCAAACACTGCTGCTTCTCCGCTGAAGAACTGCAGTATAGGATGGCCCTAGTCCACTTCTCCCCTTAAGACAGGCATACCCATCCTCCCCATGAATCCTCCAGCAAGTGCCTGTGCTGCCAGTTGTTCAAGGATCACCTGGTCATAGTCGACACAAAGACATTGGAATACAGACTTAATATAATACCTTTTATTAGGTTTTGCAATTATTCGTGTTTTCTGGTTAGCAGGAGCTCTTCATCAGGAGTTTTTTCACTGTATATCAATGAAGATGGCCTAGTCTTTAATACTTTTGGTCTTGAGTAGTGCTAGTACCTATGTGGTGGCATAAATTTTAGAGTAGGCCTTCCAAGTGTGATGATAAAATTCAATATGAATTAAATGTGATTATGCCACCCTTTTTCTGCCTCTTTCCTCTACTGTAAAGTTTTGGGGAGTCCACTGGCTGTAAATTATTGTACTACTTTTCATAGATCTTAGTCTCTTTACTCAAACGTCAGGAACTGTGATAAAAAGAGTGACACCATCCCCAAACTATAGACTCTTTTATAGGGACTCAAAAATCTACTGTAATAATTATTGAATTAACTTGCATATTCTTAAGAATAAGCAGAACTCACTTACAACATCTAGCATTATTTAATACTCAGTTTCATATCAATAAACATACTTTTGAAAATTAAGGTTCTGCATTGTTACCATGAAGCTGAATATATCAAACCACACAAAACAAAACAAAACAGAAAATGCCCAAAACAGTTAATACGAAAATAACAATCCTGAAATTTTAAATCAGTTTCTTGCAGTATCCCCTACTAAGAATTATTGCAAAGTTAATATTGATAACCACTTTCAGAAGCATAAATGCACACCTATGTCATAGAAAAGATACCTTCATGAAACACAAATAACCACTTCATTCTGAAAGGACCAACAAGTAGCATATTAGGTTCCCATCTCTTTTAGAATTGAAAATGCTTTTATATCACATACACATTATGCTCTTATTAATTTATGCTCTTATTAATTTACAGGTATGACAATCTTGAGATAAGCCAGGGGCTAGCTGAGACTTTCATTGGCGACTTTAACCTTTAACCTTTTACTTATTTATACAATCAGCCTAGCCCAAAATGGGCTATTACAGTCGTAATCCACCATTTTCCTTTAACATATTATGTTTGTATAGTTTCTACCAGGTGTTACCAAGAGCAGTCACATTACAAGTACTTCTTCTTGTGTGAAGAGTTACCCCAACTATTCACATTTTAATTTAAGAACAACTAGCAAATGTAACAAAAGAAAAATAAGGAAACATAATATCTGAAACAATAAAGCTTTCAGTGTTAACAGACTAACCCCAGAATTCAAACAAAAATGTAATTATACAATACAGAGAAATGGAGGTGCCTTATGTCAATTGTATCCCTTGAACTTCACTAGTCGTTATGTCACTCCTTAGTGTGTCAGTTGTATCCCTTGAACATCACTAGTCGTTATGTCACTCCTTAGTGTGTCAGTTGTATCCCTTGAACTTCACTAGTCGTTATGTCACTCCTTAGTGTGTCAGTTGTATCCCTTGAACATCACTAGTCATTATATCACTCCTTAGTGTGTCATTTGTATCCCTTGAACTTCACTAGTCATTATGTCACTCCTTAGTGTATCATTTGTATCCCTTGAACTTCACTAGTCATTATGTCACTCCTTAGTGTATCATTTGTATCCCTTGAACTTCACTAGTCATTATGTCACTCCTTAGTGTATCATTTGTATCCCTTGAACTTCACTAGTCATTATGTCACTCCTTAGTGTGTCAGTTGTATCCCTTGAACGTCACTAGTTGTTATATCCCTCCTTAGTGTGTCATTTGTATCCCTTGAACTTCACTAGTCATTATGTCACTCCTTAGTGTGTCAGTTGTATCTCTTGAACATCACTAGTCGTTATATCACTATTTGTGTGTCAGTTGTATCCCTTGAACATCACTAGTCATTATGTCACACCTTAGTGTTATTGCTGGATAAACTTCCACCAGTTCCTACCTACCCCACTTGCCCACTGAATTTTTATACCCAGGTTTAGCAGTGAGTCTTGATTTTAAACTGCTGTTTATGGGATTTACACTGTCCCTGATTATCTTTTCTTAAATTCCCCACCAGTATTTTTATCTCTTTCTTTGTTGGAGATTTCCATCTTCTTGTTCTGAATTTTTTTTTAAATTTAGCATGATAATCTACCACAATTCTCTCCCTCTTGATCTTTTCCACCTAGCGCCTCTATAGTATAACCTAATAACATGTCAACAATGTTCAGTTCACACACCCCTATATAATTTTGTTTTTTACTTCTAAATTTCTTTTAAAGCTCTGTAACTTTGCACAGTCCCAGAAGATATGACCCCAGTCAACCTAGGCATTTGTACTACATCGCCAACAATGTGCTATTGCTATTGGGAATAATTTCCCAATTTTGGCCAGGGTGTACAAATATTTATGAAGATAATTCCAGGCAAATATCCTTAATTTCTTCCGCTTTATGGCTATCTTAGGCATTCCACATATTTTCACCCACTTAGCCCATGGAATTTCCATATTCACCATGTTTCCCCAGTTCAGCCTGCTCACTTCCACTGTATCTGTGGTTATTTCTTGGATCACTTTATAAAGCCTAGAGATTATCTCTCTTTCTGAATTCTTTTCCATCTTTGTTTTTATAACTCTTTTTATCAGATCCCACCACTCTTCCTAGTCTCCCTTTATCCATCTTGTCTTTATCATTTTTCTTAATGTCCCACATTGTAGGTAGTATTCTTAGTTACTTTCACATTGCTTTACCATGTTCTTCTAAGTTAGTAATTTTTGTCCTTCCAGCATTTGATCCCTGTAGACTATACTTGTGCCAAGCTGTCTCCTAAACTCCCCTATTAATTCCTTGGGTATATCTACTCCTTTATCCTCACTTCTTATTTCAAGCATTCCCATCTCTTTTTGAGCCATATGCACACTACTAACTATGAATGCAACTTTAGAAATTATGCAGTCATTGATATGAGGTACTATTATCCTGGGAAATGCTCTACCCCATATGTAATGGAAATTTAAGTTTTGTTGTGTGCAAGAGTGGAGATTCATACCATTGCAATTCCTAAAACAAGCTGCAATAATATGGTACCTCACAAAAAATGTAGATTTCTCTTTTAGATACTGTTACACCTTTCAGTATATTATAAGCAGGACAGCAGTGGCATATATTATTTATATTTTTAAATAGGGCAGGCCATCACTGACTCTCCCATGTGGGAGCTGCCCGACACAGTCTCTGCCTGTTTATCCTAATGATAAGGTGGCACAGCGCCAGGGAAATTTAAACATTCTTTCCTTAGAATTGTATGACCTTACAGCTAATATAATTTAGTAGGGATGTGGTGGGGTATAATGCAGGATTATTTCCTGAAAAATATATGAAATGTGTTCATTGTTTCATGATGAGTTGGCATACATATTACACACAACAGAAGTTGCATGTGCATACCTAATCATCTGTGTTATTCACAGGCATGTCTTATATGGCCATGTAAGGCTACTGTGGTGACACAAAGATGCACAACACCGTTCTAAGGTAATCAGTATTATGAAGGAGGCATTTAATGGCTCAGTTATTAACTAATTAAAAAATCTGTCCAGCTAGAGAAGGATGTAATGGAAAATAGGAAAGGAAAGCAGGTATAGGGTTGGCAGCAGAGCCAAAACCCCCCCCACAAAGACCACCAGGGGAGGTGCTGACAAAAAGTGGGGGAAGACAGTTGTTGACACAGACAGAAGACAACTCCTAGAGGAATAGACTGCAAACATGGAAAGATAGTGACACAAACAAGGAAGGGGAATGCCACAATTGTGGATGGGGGGGGGAGTCCCAGGTCTATTTCATTCTGCATTGTGCAGGACCCAGGCAGAGCTCAGTTCCCTGCATGACTGCCTTCCCTGAGAGAACATAACAGTGAAGTAGAAAACTCACCCCCCCTGCAACACCACACCCCCACTACTGATATATACTAAATCTGAGATTGCTGTACGTCATGGAAGAGAATATTTCAAGATATAATCATTTTGGACTTAGTATATATTTGTAATCACACATACATTTTTGCAGTTCTAGGGGTCACACATATGATCCTCATACATGTAACAGGAACAGTAAAAAATAAAACATCAAAAACACAACAGATTTTCCTATTTTACTGACTAAATCCCTCCCGCCCCCAGTACCTCTAAATTTATAGTACTATAGCCACTTCCCCACTTTCTAGATCCTATCTGCTGTCATCTGGGATAATTCCACCCACCCCTATTGTACTACCTACATTTAATAGCACCTATTAGCTTTCATCTGGCATTCTCCCATCCCCCCTTCCAGTACCTTTACCTCACCACTCTATCTTCTGGTGTTGCATCACCAGGTAAAACAGTTCCTTCACTCACTAGCTGAATCACATATAATGATATACTCCTCTTTACTACCCCTCTTGTTCACACCATACCTCCTTACCTTGTATGAAAACCAGTTTCTTACGGGATTTCAGGTCCCAAAAGGACATACTATCACCCCAGCTGTAAATCCTTCCACCTTCAACCATACTTACAGTACCAGATCCTATCCAACATCTTGTTCAGTCTATCAACATCTCAACCCCAGGCACATTAGCTCTAGATTCAAACACTACCACAAACTAATAAACAAATTCCTGAAGTTCATCACCAAGTATAGACTCAACCTAATACTTGGTGGTGATATTCACCAACCCTGGTCCACTCACTTCAGATACACATACCCCCTCTACTTGTAATCTAAGCTACAAACCTACAATTAGTAGGCCAACTAACTCTCTCCTAGTCTGTCATCTCAATATTAGAAGCATTAATAACAAGGTACATGAATTGCATGCACTTCTGGATGTCCACTCCCTGAGATTCTCTGTTTATCTGAAACCTGGTTAAAACCTAACACTAAAGACAATGAAGTGTTACCACCTGGGTACAACATACACAGGCTGGATCGTGCTTCGAGGAAGGGGGGTGGGGTAGCTGTACTCTATAAATCTGAGTTGAATGTCACCATAGATGTAATACAACCTCCTCAGATTAATAACTCTGAGATTCTTGCCACCAAATTGCAACTTAATAAAAATAAATGCATTAATATCATCTGTATGTACATTCCCCAGGTAACAATATATCTACATTTGAAGATATCCTGCACTGGTTATCATGTCACTACCCCCAAGAAACCCTACTACTTGGAGACTTTAACATAGACTGGGGCACCTGTTCTTTAGAATCCCCAACCACCCATATTAACCTGCATGCATTTACACAAATCATATCCACCCTACCAGGATAGGTAAACCCAACCAAAAGAAAGTATACTTGACTGGGTACTCATAAACAGTCACCCCAACTGTACACCTCTGGTACCCTCCTTAATGGCCTAAGCGATCACCTTCTCACATATGTAATTAAGCACAAAACCATTAATTCCCAACAACCCTTACTCAGAAAGGTTAGAAACAATAAAAACTTTGACCCTGCCAAATTCCAACAAGAACTAAACTCATGTAATTGGTCTATTCTAAAACACCTCCCCTTAGAGGAAGCAGTAGCATACTTTAACAACAAATTCCTTGAGATCCTTGATTTGCATGCACCTGTTCGTTCAAAGAGAACCAAGGCAAAAACTGCACCATGGCTTTCTATAGAGTCTAAACTCAAAATTACCCTTAGAAACAAAGCATGGGCTTTATGGCGTTCTTCTAAAGACCCTCAAGATCACATTAAATACAGGCAATCCAGGAACAAAACCAAAAAATCAATTTTACAAGACAAAAAACAATACTACTGTAATTTACAGACAGTAAATCAAAATAACCCTCAGAAGTTTTGGGCAGGTTTAAATAATCTACTACATCCTGGACAAACTTCAACCCCAGTCCCTGCTGCTACTATTGATAAAACCCCTGAAGATGTTTCTGATAGTTTTAACCAATTTTTACTGAGACAATTCAAGCCCTAGCTAGCCAACTACCTCCTAGCTCCCCAGGTCCTGAAAGTAGCACCCCTAGAAACCTACTTGCGTTCAGCTTCCAACCAGTCGCCACTTCACTTATCCGTACCTTGATCATAAAATTAAAACCCACTACACTTTCTGCTGATCAACTCCCTGCCGAGTACCTACAAAAATCAGCTGATGCTATTGCTTACCCCGTCTCAATACTAATCAATCGAACCATAGTAGAAGCTAAAATTCCCACCATCTGGAAAATATCCTATGTAATCCCACTTCACAAAGGAGGAAGCTCTACTGAATTCTCCAATTATAGGCCAATAGCTATACTCTCTCCACTTGCAAAGATTATGGAAAAATGTATTCATAGACAACTCATGCACCACCTAATCCAAAATCGCCTTATGGCAGACACTCAGCATGGCTTCCGTCCTCATCACAGCACTACTTCAGCCCTCCTAGCCTTTACTAACACCATAAACCATAATCGCAACAATAATTATATATCCTCAGCCCTCTTTTTGGATCTTTCCAAGGCATTCGATATGGTTGATCACCAACTTTTAATCCACACCCTACAAACATTCTGTCTAGATACTGGAGCCCTCCAATGGTTTCAATCCTACCTGAATGGTCGACAGCAGGCTGTCCTCTGGCAGAACAAACTCTCTAACCTTCTATCTAACACCCTCAGAGTACCACAAGGCTCTATACTAGGGCCCTTGCTGTTCTCCATCTTCATTAACGACCTTTATACTGTCATCCCAAAAGTCAGCTGTATCCAATATGCTGATGACTCTACTCTGATTTGCTCAGCCACATCTTCAGTAGAGTTATGGTCAGCTACCCAGACCACCTTTAATACAATAGAAAAATGGCTTTCTGAACATCGTCTGATCCTAAATCCCAAAAAAACTAAAATGCTGTTATTTTCACCAACACGTAGGTCTACCCCTTTCACCTTTACCATAAAATCAAATGATGGCACAATAATCTCCCCTGACCCATCTACAAAACTATTAGGTGTCATCATAGACAATAATCTCAAATTTGACCTACATGTTAACCAAACTATCAAAACCATCAATAAAAAACTAGGGTCACTTTACAGAATAAAAGCCTTCCTAACCCCTCCAGCTAAAATTGCCATAGCTCGCTCTCACCTTCTTTCAACCCTTCTGTATGCATCCCCTCTACTCTCGAATTTGAACAAGACTGTCCTTAACAAACTCTCAATTTGCTACAACCACATTGCCAGGTTTGCCACTGGGCTGCCTTTTAGGACACATCATTGCATCAATCTAAATCAGCTTGGTTGGCTTGAACTACCTAGCCTAATCCAGTATAACCAACTGATTATGGCCTATAAAATCCTCTATAATCCGGACAATACTCCTGCACTTAAAAATATTATCACCCCCTATAACAATCCTAGACCGCTTCGATCCTCTAACAAACTACTAATTCAGACTAGCAAAATTAATAACACAGCCGGTGATTCTCTCTTTGCAAACTCTGTAAGTAGATCCTGGAACTCTCTTCCAGCTGATATTACCTTACTTTCCACCTTAGGTCAATTTAAAACTAGACTCAAACAACATTTGTTACTTAACTGGCTATGTCAATGTATCAAGCCAGGCTAACTCGAATGTGTAAAAATCTGTTAACCAGTTTACTGTGTAATTTCATTTAATCCTGACTTGTGCTCAGGATTAACTGTAACCTGTGGAACTTGTTTAACTTGCTTACTTATGTAATCTCTGTAAATAGTCTGTTTGTAATATGTAATGCTGGTATTATGTAATGCTGCATCTGCTTACCCTTGGAGCTTTTCTCCCCGGGCCTCCGCTGAAAATGGACATGCATCCAGTCGGACTATCCCGGTCAACAAATGTAAAATAAAATAAATAAATAAAAATAAATAAATTACAACTTTAATGTTTACAGTACAGTGCAGTTGCTAATAAATATAATGTTCTTCTAAATTGTCTGGAAAGACATCACGTCCTCTTTAAATGAAAACGTAGCCGCTGTTTTATCAGGATTATTTTCTAAACTGAACAATACACCACTGTAAAAAAGAGCAGGGGAGTGACTATACTAAATGACAAATTATTACATGCGGGCTGCTCTGGCAACACAAGGGGGATTATATTAATAAGGGAATCAATAATGGGGAGATTTGTGTTAGAATGACAGTATTATAGTCACAGTTTAACTTGAAGGAGGGCTACAGTGCTAAACAAGTAGAAAAATCACTAAATGACACACACTGGCTTTTCTTGTTCAGTCAAAGCAGGTGCTTACACTGAATATTTAAAACGAGCTTTCTAACAATTGCTGGCAGCAATTATCTGATTTGTTTTCAGACTGTGATTTGGTGCTTTGGCTCCAGCACATCAATGTGCACATCATCTTAAAATCCCTTATAAATACCAAAAGCAAAAGTATGAACGCACAAGTAATAATATAAGCACTTATCTTAGTTAAAATAATTACAGTTCCTACTATGGGTTCATATTACTATACGTATTTTTTCCTAATAATCAGCTGTTGGTAAAGTATACAAACTTAAGCATATGAGCTGCATTTAAAAGTGTCGCTTGTCTTGTGTATATAAATAAGACAATGAGGCTTTGGTGTTCGTTTAAGTAGTTTATTACACACAAGCACATCAGGATGGATAACTGGAACATTAAATTTAAATAAACTATCTAACTGACTAACTGCTGCACACATGCATGCTTTCACTCTGGCTGCTCACTCAAAATGGTGCTCTTGCTTGCATGTGCTGAGTACTTATATGCATGTGCCCACTGACCAGAATGCTTCTTAAAGGTACATAACACACTTTGATCTACATCCTCCCTCTTTGACTGATCTGTCTTGCATTGACAATGACAATTGAATAAGCATGCAAATTATACAGACAATAATAAACAAAACAAAACAAAACAAAACAACAATCATGTCCAGGTTGCTGTGTATCTGGGAATAGGTCTTGAGAAACGACCTGATCTTGTAATAGTTAGAACTGGGTTTAGCAACAGGGACAGTCACTGGGGAATGTTTTGCTTCAGGATGTTCAGGGATATTTTCAGGAACAGAAATAGATGATGCAAGGTTCTCTGGAACAGGAACATTGGACAAATCACTCTGAGAATTAGAGTCTCCATTACAGGCAAGATGTCGTAACACTGGCTCAGACACTGATAGTAAAGGCTTCTGATTCCGCCTAAATTCCATTCCCTGCGATTCCACGATCTACAATCTTGGTTTTTCACACAAACTTTGTACAAGTCCAATCCAATCAAATCCTTTTGTTGCCTATCTCTCCTTCTATTAATGAATTGAGAGGTTTACTGGTCTTATCATAGTAGCACGTTTGGGACAAATGCTTATTCAGAAGTTGGGCTTTCACTGCTTTGTTGATTTTAGCATATGGAACTAACAAATTCTTACTGATTGGTAATGTGGTTCTGGTTTGTCTTGACATAAGTCTCTGGGCAGGTGAACCAAGTAAATTATCATGTGGAATGTTTCTGAGATTAAGCATGTTTAGAAAAACATCAGTATTGTCTCATCTGGATCTCTCTAACAGTTGTTTTGCACTTTGAACTGCACTTTCAGCCAAGCCATTTGACTACGGGTATTCAGGACTACTCGTAGTATGAACAAAGTCCCATGTTTCAGCAAATCTTTTGAACTGCTGACTTATAAACTGTGCACCATTGTCAGAAATGACTCTGTGTGGACTACCATGGACAGGAAAATGTCTCTTCAACTTAGTAATGGCAGTATTGGAAGTTAGGTTAGGAAGTAGGTCAATCTCGAACCAATTTGAATAAGAGTTTGCTAACACCAAGTAATGTTGACCATTCCACTCGAAGATATCTGTGGCTACTGTCGACCAAGGTAGTTCAGGAATGTGGTTTAACTGAAGTGGTTCTTTTTGTTGATGGGGTTTAGTACTATTACAAATAGAACAAGAAGAAATTTCCTTCTCAATATCTTTTGACATAGAAGGCCAAAATACTAGTCCTTTCACCTTTCTTTTGGTAAAATCAGTTCCTGGGTGGCTACAATGCAAGATGTTATTATACCCTTGTTGTAAGGATTTTGGAACAATCACTTTTGGACCTTTCATAATGATACCATTGTCTGACAAAATCTCATTTCTGTAAGGAAAATACTGCTGCATATCTACTGGTAAACAAGATTGCTTTGAAGGCCATCCTTGACTGATAAAGTGGTTGAGCTTCTAAAGAATTGGATCTGAAGTGGTGTGAGTTCTAAGCTCATCAAGATGTGTGGAAGAAAGATTTCTCACTTCCATCACTTCAAAATCAGGTTGCTCATTGTCATGCTGTTCAGTGTTTTTTTCTGAACAATTGAGATAAAGTATAAACAAGGCAGAGAAGATTGGCTTTTATGTGAACATAATTGAAATTGTACTTTTACAATTTGAACATCATGAGTTACAATCTCGCATGACCTGTGTGCATTGGCATTTTCAAAATAGTGACTACAGGCTGGTGGTCAGTTTCAATTTGGATAGGTTGGCCATAAATATAATCATGGAACTTCGAATATGCAAACATAATTGCCAAGAGTTCTTTCTCAATTTGAGTGAACTGCATCTCTTTTTGGGTTAGAGTTCTCGAGGCATAGGCTACTGGTCTACCCCCTTGAAGAATGACTACACCAAGACCAAACTTTGAAGCATCACATCATAATATCTTAAAGTAGGTGGACTGGCAGTTTGCTGTTTCAGGACACCAAATGCTTTTTGTTGTTGCTCTGACTAGGACCATGTTACTTCTTTGCATATCAGCAACCTGAGCAGCGCTGAAAGTTGACTCAAATCTGGAATGAACTTGCCTAAATAGTTTACCATGCTAAGAAAACATTGTAAGGCTTGGACATTGTCTGGAGCTAGCATCTCTAGAACTGTTGTTTGCTTGGAAGGATCTGGTCATAAACCCGAAACTAGTAAACAAATGACCCACATAATTAACATTGTTGAGCCTGAATTTATATTTCTGAGGATTCAGCTTAAGATTTACTTCACAAGCTTGTTCCAGAACTTTCCTGAAGTTTCTGTTATGTTCGACTTCACCATTGCCTCCTACAAGAATATCATCTACTATAATAGCACCTGGATAGCCAGAAAAAAATTGTTCCATTGCACGTTGAAAGACTTCACTGGCAGAATTAATTCCAAATGGCATTCTCAAAAATCTGTACCTTTCAAATGACGTACTGAATGTGGTTAGCAATGAAGATTTTCCATCAAACAAAATTTGCCAAAATGAACTTTTTGCATCTAAGACAGAAAAACAGTGGCATGTGCCATAAGGGCAGCAACTTCGTTGACTGTTTGTATAAGATAATGAGGTTTTTTTAGTGCTTTGTTCAAATCTCTTGGATCAATACATATTCTAATATCTGAGCTTTTTATATACTACCATGGAAGATACCCATTCAGTTGGTTCGTCTACTGGATAAATCACTCGTAGCTGCACCATTTTGTCTAGCTTGGCCTTGAATCTGTTCTGCATAGCTACTGGAACTTTCCCTGCTGGTCTGATAACTGGGCTGACCTTGTGGTCTAAATTCATGGTGTACACAACTAGGAGTTTGCCTAGCTTGTCTTCAAAAATATCGGCATAGTCAGAAAAAATGGTCTGGGCAAAATTTGACCTGTTACCATTTAAACTTACATGGTGGAATTCTTTATTAAATGAAAGCAGTCCCATTTTCAAACTGTCTCTGAGGCCTAATAATGACTGCACGTGCCTCTTGACTATGTAAAATTGCAAGTCATACCTGTTCCCAGAAGAGTACCATGAAAGCACTACTGAACCTTCAGTTTGAATTTCTTCATCACCATAAGCAACAAGCTTTGCACACTTTACCAGATCAAGTTGTTCTCCAGCTTTTACTCTAGCAAATGTTTCTGCTGACATAACATTGCACTTTGAACCAGTATCTACTTTGATCTCTACGAGTCTCTCATTAATCCAAATAGTACAAATAACTTCACTTTTTGCCCAGAAATCTACTGCATTGACTGTTTCACCAAGCACAGACACACCATCAATGTAAAAAGTGGGTCACAGCTTTCCTATTGATCAGCTTGCCTCTTTGAATGCTCTCTTTCAATGAAAGAATGAGCCTCTCTAGATTTACAAAATCTTTTGAAATTATTCCACTTTTTATGTGTGGCATTGCTGACCAAAAGCTAAACACTTTTCTCATTTGGGTTCATGGTTACCACCACAATTACGAGTTAACTATGAGGCTAGGTCGGGGCACATTCTTTGATTTTTTTCAGTCATCCCTGTGCTTTGCTGCATGTATCGTGGGCCTTACTGAAGCTGATCTAGGTTTTACTGGAGTGGCCATGCCCTTAGTCCTGTATCTTTTACCCTCGTGCTGCATACTATGAACATTAGTACTGGAAGAAGCCACATGCATGGTTTTCTCATTTCTAAGCATATTCATGTGCTTTTCTGCGAGCTCATATATCTGACAAATGTCAATGGCCTTATTCAAAGTTAAATCACTGTCTTGAAGCAAAATTTTACTCACTGCATAATTATTAATACCACACACAAGCCTGTCTTTTTTATCAACTCATCTCTTAGATAACCATATCTACACGTTTTAGCCTTATTTCTTATGTCAGTTATATATGCTGCAAAAGTTTCACTAGGCTTTTGATTTCTTGTGAAAAATAAGTGCCTTTCCATTGTAACATTCGTTTGGAGGTTACACATTTCTATAAATTTACATTTCATGCACTCAGGGTCTTCCTGCGTTTCAGCCGGTACTACAATATGGCGGTTCCACCTGCAAACACAGCAGGTGCATACACAAATGAACGCTCTCTTTCAATGGCTTCTGGCCCAGCTAAATTAAGCAGAATAAATGCCTTTGTACATGCTTCTTTGACAGAAAAAGCGGCCTGAATGAAAATATCATACTCCTGCTGAAACACTCGCCAGTTTTCTGCAATATTGTTATCACACACAAGAGGACCAGGTTTACGAAATCCTTCTGCCATGCCAATAAATTCTGTTTAAACACAGTGCTATCTTGGCCCTTGTAATTATGTATGAATATTCACATACACCAGGTACTTGTAATAATATTCAAATGTACAATAATCTCCTTGAAAGACTGTACTTTGTGAAATAACTGTACTGTAATACTGCACACATTTGCCAACACTTTGCATACTTCAGATACTTAAAATAGCTTTAATTAAGGTGAAAAAGTAGTACATTGTAAAAAAATGCAGTCATTTTCTTTTTTCATACATTTTATGTGATTCAGATATTGTTTCAAATGTTTTTGTAATTATTGTGAATATCTTTATCAATATGTCACAGTTTTGAACATTTTGTTTAATTAGAAATTCATTTTGAGTGTTTTGAATGTTTAGTTTTATTTTCATTGTGAAAAAATCATTTAAGCAAGTTTTAATATCTGGAATTTGTTTCTGACCTGTTTGTGAGTTGTTTGAGCTTCGGATGATTCACTCCTGTATATTCCTCCATTTCTAACTGTGTGCCTCATGGACTTGACTCTGGATCCCATTCTGACACCATATCATTCGTCTTGTGTTTTTAAATAAGATGATGAGGCTTGGGTGTTCTTTAAGTAGTTTATTACATGCAAACAGATCAGTATGGATGACTGGAACATTAAACAAACTAACTGACTGCTACACACGTACATGCTTTCACTCTGGCTGTTCACTCAAAATGGCACTCTTGCTTGCATGTGCTCAGTACTTATATGCATGTGCTCACTGACTGGAATGGTTCTTAAAGGTACATCACACACTCCTATCTACAAAAAGAACTTATAAATACGTGGTTAAAAGCATTGTTTTATGCCTTAGTCAATTCTGTTGTCCCCAGCAAATAGTGTTAATTTTAGATAAGGCTAAGATTTACTAACTTTGCACCAGGTAACACGCATTGCATACTTTGTAAACATATTCTTTCATTCATTCTCTGTATTCAGCTTGTGGTTGCACGGGAGCCTATTTCAGTCCATGGGAGGGAGCTAGTATATGTATTTAATTGCTTACTTATCTGTCTTGCTTTGCTTTAGTACAGGTGTGATTATGACACATACTTCTTAATTTAAGGTATATGGGTATTTACAGGTAGAAATGTCTTTAAAGTAGCAATGCAGCACTAATTGGCAGTCTTTGTTTTTTCAAGCTTTGGGAGGGCATCAATGACAGTGTATTATCAAACCAAACTAAGTGAGAAACCGGAAGTCAGTAACAAAATTACTAGGAGGAGACATACAGATGTTTAATATGTTTTTGCACTGCACATTTTCATAGGTAGTTACTAGGCATGCAGTACAGGAGAACGCAAAAGAGCCTAGCCTAACTTATCAATTGCTATAGAACCTTGTTTGGTTAAGTGACATAATAGAAAAACAGGATCAAAATCTGAAATGCAAGAAGCAGTTTGTGAAAATCTTGTTGCCCTAGTCCTCTGTTTTAACTGTCTAGAGGTTTCTGAAAGTGAGTTCTTTGCAAGATAATCGTGTTTAAGGAAGGAATAGACCTACTGGTACAGGGGCTGACCAAATGCTCTTACCACAGGAAACAGGGTTAAGCTAGTGGGCTTAATGTTGGAGCATCAGTCACAGAAAAGGACATAGCAGTCCAGTAGCCTGCTCACCATTTGTGTGGAGGGTCATTTGCTGCTACATTGAGTGCTAGGGATGATAAGAAGAGATGCCAGCATGCAAAAATCCTGTATACTTATGTGATGCCTGCAATGGGCTGTACATGTCAGGAGATATATATGCCTTCCATGATGATACTTTGACATTATTACTGCAGTGTAAAAGAGGATGAGGTGGATCTGACATATGAAAGTAGCCAAGGTCTGCAACTAGATGGCTATGGAGGTTGAGAAACTTTGATAACAGACTGTCTAGCCACATACTGACATCAAAAGGATGAATAACAAAATGTATACAAAAAGGCACTGGCAGGAGTATTTAAAATAATAAACTCTACCTACTTAGTAGTTGGAATAACTTCAAAAAATGTAATTAAAAATTGTCAGTTAAAATGACAAGCTTTCAGACAATGACATATTTCCTCAAGTCTTACACAGATGTGAATGAGTGCCAGGAGTCTTCTCAAGGTTTATATAACTAAAGATACGTTTAGAAGGTATGTCATTATAAATGATGGTGCAAAGATTTAAGGATTTCAATCTACAGTGATGGACAATAAACAACATATTTTGCCTTTTAGTATAGTATAAGTTGTGCTCAAAGAGACAGTGTTGCAGGACAATAAAACTAGCATGAAGCCTTATTTTTAGATTTAATTAAACTCAGTATTATTGATTAAAATGAGCATTTTGTTTGCATTAAAAAGACATGTACAGACATTTCTGTTTTATTTTATTTTTTCAATCAATTGCAATTTCCTTTTTTCAGAAGCATTTAATGCTTTTCAGAAGCACTGTCTCATTAAATGAACTGTTTAGAGTCACATGGTAGGTAAGAGGAGACTGAGGGAATTAAACTCAGGACTTCAAGGTGAAGCTTAATAGCAACTCACACCTTTAACCTGCATGATAAAATATTAGCATCTTGTAGGTAATAAAGAGGGAGCAGGTTTATTTGTAGACTCAGAGAGGGGTCATGATTACTGTATGAAATGACCTAAGTAATATATTATTGTATGAGGAAGGCTGTTATACAGGATTAAGGAAGAGAAAGAAGGGACTGCAGTACACAACCTTGACAGGTTCTCAGTTTCAAGGGATGTGATAAGGACAGGAAGTTAGCAACATTCTTTTGTTGAGTTCTGCTGATTAGATAAGCAAGGAAGCAGTCAATCAGACTTTCAGTAAAATGGAGGTTAATGAAACTAACTAAAAAGATTTAATAGTGAACAGTATAAGTAATCCCTCTGTTAAATGTATCAAGACTGAACTACCTAGAGCTTCGTGTATAAAATCAGTATAACCTAGAAGCAGAGGAGGCGTGCTATGCAACCTTTGCAACCTGTGCTGCTGTGGAGATACAAAAATAAATGTGGCTCAGTCATCAGTAGATTAGGCAGATATAAATTGGAAAGGGGATAGTGGAAAACCATATACATATAAATAGAGATATATATGTACATGTATGTCTATATCTATATCTACATGTGTATCTGTATCTGTCTATCTATATACCATTTCTGAGTGGCAGTGGTTACTTTAAAGTCTAGAGTGCAACGGGCCCTTTAGTCAGGTAAGGAAATACTTTTTTAGTAGGGCTACAACAAATACACTATTCATTTTATTTATGCACCTTGGTTGACTTTCAGTATCCATCTGGTTAGTCCCAGTGCTGTCCTAGGGAGAAAAAAGTTCATAAATTAAATGCACATCATGAGTATCTCTGATATTATATGACAGCATTCAGTATGATTCAGATTAGTATGAACTGAGACAATAACATACGTCCTAGCAATCATGGATCAAATATTGATATTTTGATCTCAGTACTTCTGCATTGATATGAACGAGTTGTATACCAGCAGCATTTTAACACATGATTTGCTGTGTCAATGACAGCACTAAAGCTAGGACTCCAAATGAGAGTAATGCCGTCAAAAAACAGAGCAATAGATTTTGTGGGCCACACACATGACACATAACCCATTGTTCTGATTTTGCACTTTGTGTTTTTCTTTTTAATATAGTAACAGCTAAACTTAAAGATATTACAAAATTCACATAGTTAATGTTTTTTTTTTCAATCAAACATATTTCATTCTTGCTTTAGTGAAAGTGTTCTTGATCAGGGTAAGTTATTTGCATCATATAGCAAAATATGCAGGGAAGTATCTGAGGATAATGACAAAGAATTTGAACTTAGTCTGACATAGCATTTTGCTGTTGGCTGATTGTAGTTTGAGTTTGATTAAACACATGAAAGGAGAGCAGACAAGTTGGAAATAGGGTGTCTGTGGAGGGCAGGAAAGCTGAACTAGAAATCCATGCCATGGCAATAAGATTCCCCAATTTTTTAAGTCCTCAATAGGACCTAGATAGCATGTATGGTGTCAAAAGGTATTCACTGTAGTGTATTCTTATTGAAGTATGAGAAACAGGCGGTACTGGAGGCATCCTGTTAGCTAGAGGGGTAGAGGATTCACAATGTGTCAGTTGGAGTACATGTAGGAGAGGCAGAACTGGTTGCGAACTGAAAAGGTGTGAAACAGATTTAGTAGGGGCCCTTGGAATTGGCCACATGTGAACTGAATAGCAGGCTGTAGTGAGTTTCTTGGGAACACTGTCCTTCTGTGAAGCTGTATCTTTCCTTGCCGTGAACCTCTGGAGTACCATTAACATTGTGCTCTTCTCTGCTGAAACAAAATACCTAATTAACAGAAAATACAGGTATTAAGTATGGAAGATAAGATGAATCGCTGACGATGTATAAGGCTGTATTCACTGTGTACTTTTCACCACTGTATATTTATAATTACCTGAGTAGTTAGTGGAGATAAATTGAAGAAATATACTGACAAATAATTAATACAGCAGAGATGTCTTCTTGATGTAAAGAATAACATGACAATGACAATATGTGCCATGGGTATAGGAAAATGGACACGCAGTAAGAAGTCATTATTATAGAAAGTGGCTGCCTTCTTCAGAAATATTTTAAGGACAGAAAAAACAATATGTGTGCTGTTGGTACAACAGAGAATGTCATTCTTCCTTAAATAGTTTCAGTATTCATAGTTACCTAAGTTTAGACTCTGTGACAGTTATTTGTTGCTTACACAATGCTTCATGTTACTGTAAACAAAGAACAGAGTTTCAGCTTGCAGTACAGGAATTTGCACTTAATGAAAACACAATAACAGCAATATGTGTTACTTATCAGTTTGCTCTAATGCATACTTAGTTTTAAATAGTAACAGCTGTGTAAGGTCATAAGGCAAACAGTGCAAATTTTTAAATTTTAACCACACACACAACTACCTTACAGAAACTAAGAGCATGTGCAAGTATACATCCAAACTATTTATGCATGAAAAGTTCGTTTATACGTCCATAGGTTCATAGAAGATAGAGCCTTTACAAGCCTAGACATATTTATCTCATGTTGCCCCAACTGTCAGTGGTTAGGTGAGTGAAGTTCACAGAGGTAAAGGTTTATGGTAGTTAATAATGACTCCTTCTGTCCAGGAGGAATATGGGCGCCACCCTAGGAGTGAATTTGCGGTCACCCATCCATTGACCTAGGTTGTGTTTGAAAAGGGTCAGGGAGGAGCTCTGTTTCATGTGAATTGAAACCTTGTTCCAGAGAAGTGGCAGAATCTGGGAGATGTATCTTTCTCTCCAGTATGACCTGTTCATGTCAGAGGCTAGGTTAGGATCCCTCGAGCAAGTGATCCTCAAACAGTTTAATGAATAAATATGTAGCATTTCTACTAGGGCCGGGTCAGAGACTGCCTTGTAAGCCAGGTACAGGACACCCCCTTAGCAACTTGTAGGAGATAGAATACAGTGACAGGGCTTTCAGTCTTTCTGTGTAAGACTTGTTTTGTGTATCTTGTAATTTCTTGGTGAAAAATCTCTGTGGTCTCTCCAATTGTTGCAGACATCTGGTGAGGTAATTGCAAAAGGGAGCACTGTACTCAATTATTGGTCTGATGAAGGTCAAGTATAATGGAATTACAGCATTCATAAATCTAGATGTGATGCCTTTACTTATAAGATGTGCAACATAGAAGGATTTCCTTACTACTGTGGATACGTGGTGGACAAAGTTCAACCTGAGCACCTAGATCATGTACCACTGGGTCTTCACTTAGGGGGTGCTGTCTACAATATAATTAACAGGGATGTCAGCTTTTCTAAAGGGAATAATAATGCATTTTTTTGCATTTAGCTTTAATCCATGGCTTTGGCACCAATCATTTGTCTACATTAACCCTCTCTGCGGTATATTAACATTGTTGGGGGACTCAATGATTGCTCAAAATCTGCAATCATCAGTGAACTTGGTCAGCAACAGGCTGTCCAAATTTGCCTGGACTTCTGAAAAATACATTCCAAATAGTAAGGATCCCAGCAGAGAACCCTGTGGTATGCCACTGGTGACTTGTCTTTTGATAGAAGTGAAGTTACCTACTTTAACAGTATATGTCCTATCTGTGAACCAGTTAGCTTTCCATCTGGTAATATAGGGGTTAATTCCCAATTTGGAGAGTTTCTCTATAATACTTCAGTGGAGGATTGTGTCAAATGTCTTGGCTAGGTCAGGATAGGTGGTATGGACTGTCTTTCTCTCATCCAGGGCCTGGTGACTTTCTCAAAGAAGTCAACCATGTTTAACAGGCATGATATACCTTTAATGAATCTGAACTTGGTATGGTCCAAAGTTTGGAAATTATCTATGTCCTTGTTAATAGGGTCCATAAAGATTTTTTCCATTGGCTTGCACATGAGGCTAGTGAAGCTTAAGGACCTATAATTCCCAGGGTTAGTTGATGGTCCCCCTTTGTGTAGAGTGATTACCGTTGCTGTCCTTCATTCCACCAGAACATAACCAGTTCACAGGCTGTGGTTAAACAGGAATCCAAGAGCATCTGCTAGATCATGTTCTAAGTTGTTTAAAAGGAAATCTAGGATGTTGTCTGGTCCCAGTGATGCTGTGTTTTTGGCCTTGGAAAGTGTAGAGATGACCTGCTCTCTTGAGATAATAGGCTGAGGAATGGTGTCACGTGTACTCTGGGGGATGAAGCTAGGGGATAAGGGGGTGAAGTTTGCTCCAAATATGTCAGCTAGCAGGTTGGCTATTACCTCCGGTTGAGTATGGGTGGTGCCATCCACAACCAGTTCAGCTCAAAGCTGTGTATTCATTTTTAGATTTCGGACATAAAGAATGCCTTAAGATTATCTTTAGCTAGAGGGGCTATTTTTGTTTCATAATTAGCTTTTGAGGACTTGACAAAATCTCTAATTTGTTTGTTTAAGCTAGAGAGGGATTTCTTCCTCTGGCGAGCTAGTTCCCTTATTTTCTTGGACATTAGTTTCTTTCTCTTGTTGTATAGCCTGTTCATACTAGGGGTCCACCAGGGCGGCTTGTTTTTTCAGCAAGACCTTTTTATCCGATCAGATATAGTCAATTCTATACAACTGCTTAAGTGGTTATACATGGCATTGGTGTACACTTCTGCATAGGAGTCCGTGTTATCTGCATTTCAGGGGTCTTTGAAATTTCTTATACCATCACTTAGTAGGAGGTAATATTTCTCTGAAAAATTCTTAAGGATTTTTTAGCTTGATGGGGTATCTGGTCTTATAATCAAAAAACTCCAGCCAGGACAGTATGGTAAAACCAAAAAACCAGGACCAAATCCTGCCAGTCCGCATTGTTCAACAGAAACTCAAATCACCACCAAGGATGTAGATACACATTTATTTGAATAAAAAAGTGAAAAGTTAAGCACTTTCATCTTAAAGTGTTAAAGAATTCATCAGAAATAAATATTTTTGATCAAAGAGTCTTCCTAAAATACCAAAGATAAAAATCACATGACTTAATTAAAAACACAAACCAATCCTATTTAAAGGTACAACCAGAAAATTAAATCCACAGAGGAGATACACCTTAAAATGGCATACAGTAAATACAAATATGAAACCTTATCCTAAAGATTTTAGCAAAAAATATATAAAAATTATACAAAAATGGTAAAAAATGAAAATTAATTTTATTAATAAAAATTTGTGGTATTAATTTTATTAAAGTTTAGTGGCCCTGACCTTTAGAAAACTACTAATTGAAATATGGTCATTTAATCCAGGAGATTTGTCAGCCATCAACCTCAGCTGCCATTGTAGTTCCCTATATTCGACCAAAGTCTCACAAGGGCCACCACGTGGGCTCAGATGGACTTGTTCTGAAATGTCAGAGTTATGCTCTGTGTATGTTTTTGTATGTCTAAAAAAAAAGTATTATTCTCATTGCACGTTCTAATGTCATAATAGTATTTGAATACTCTTTTAACAAGTGGCCTTTCTGTTTTGCCTATATAAAAAGCTTCACAGTCCATATAGAGACCGATGTAAACCGCACCCATAGTGTCACAATTACAATTCTTAGGTAGGTAGATAACCCTACTATGAACTGTTATTGTATCCTCCAGGAGCACGTATTTACAATGACTACAATGCTCACATTTGGACATACCCATATTGCTTTCCTCATTCAAATCATGAGGGCCATTTAACTTCATGACTTTCTCCAAGTTATTTTTAAAATATTGACCTCTTTTGTAGACAAACTGAGGTTGAGTACCCAAACCCTTAATCACCCCTTGGTCAGTGAAAAATAAACAAATGCCACAAGTCTCAGGTGCAAATGAGGTTTATTGAACAGACAATAGAAAGCTGGTAAGCGCTTTCATCCTATACACAGAACTTCATCAGACAATCAATAAGAAAAAGCCAACCATTTTTAAACCTTGCCATAACCACTGTCATCATTACTAACCACACACCCTTAAAGTCATAGACAAATTAATAAATAAAAACTAGTTTAAAATGTTAATAAATATGTGCACAACTTTTAATAAAATCCTAAAACATTTATATGTATGTTTATACAAATAAATAAATAGATGTTAACTTCTTAATGCTCTCAATTTCAAGAGGGAACTAATAGAAAGATTCTCATTTAAGCCTGGCCAGTTGCTAGAATCTAGTAGCAACTGCCAGTATAATTCCCTTCTTTCAAGTAAAGTAGACCAAGTGAAACCCCTGATATCTGTGGTAATGTCCTCTATGATAAAGAAACAAAAGGAATGTTCATTATTCTCAGAAATGTGTTTGTATAGTGCATTTGTGTTCTTTCAGGTGATTACATTCTATCAGCATGTAATGTTACAACAAATAGTTTGGGTGATTTTAAGGTCTATAATTTTTCAAACATCAGTTTCAATCTAGAACAATGTGATGTTTTTGCTAAAGGGTTTACTTATGTACCCTGGCAGCGTAGTAATGTGGCCAACACCTTAATGGATTTGAAATTGTACACACGAAAATTAAATTTTAGGGTACTATTTCATAATTCATTTACACATTACAACCCCCTGGCAATCTCCAGTACATATAATCCCCCCCTGCATCCAATGGTAGCACTATTTGAAAAAATATGTGAATTAGACATTCGGAATCTATTTTTAGCCACCATGTGGTGGATGATTGTGACATCAAGGAATGTGCTATTATTAAAGAAATTAATGGCCTCTTGGATAAAATTAGAATCATGAAACCTGACAAAGGAGGAGGTATTGTTGTATTGAATTTGGATGATTATAATAAGAAAATGTTGTTCATACTTAATGGGAAGACTTATAAAAAATCTTCTCTCAGTGAACTGAGTGGTGCATATGCAAAGATTAGAAATGAATTACAGGATTTATTTATTGATGGTTTTATAGGCATATATGTTTTAAATTACTTAACTATACTGCATCCAAAAGTATCAGTTATGTTTGGGCTTCCCAAGTTACACAAAGATTTACCACAGCCCCCAATGTGCCCCATAGTGGATTCCAAAGGTTCAATTACACAACCTCTGGCCAAGTATTTAGATGTTAAGTTACAACATTTTGTATATAAGGAAGCGCATGTTTGTAAGGATTCATGGGGCTTTCTGAGGGACATCAATCAAATTTTATTTAAAGTGTCATATATGCTATTAACTATAGACATAAAGGATCTATATTCAGTTATTCCTCATAAAGAAGGCCTAGAGTGGTTTAATGAATATTTGTATGAGAAAAAAGTTGAACATTTTGATGTAATAATGTACACACAACGTATGGACATTATTTTGAAGAATAACTTCATTTTATTTAATAATGAGATTTTCCTACAACAAGAAGGTATAGCTATGGGGTCAGTATGTGGGGGCCTCTATACCAACATAGTAGTATTGCAATGGGAAAATAAATATGTATTCCCCCCCCCTGAGTTTTATAATTATATTAAATACTATACATGATTTGTGGATGATATATTTATTTCATGGGATGATCCCTATGCTTTGATTAATGAGTTTATATTATTCCTGGATTCTACCACTCAGTTTTTGAAATTTACACACCAATTTGATTTACATGAAATAGCATTTTTTGACATTATGTTAACCAAGGACTACCAGAAAAAGAAATTTACATCAAGAATATACAGAAAGGAGACATTCAAATTCATTACTACATTATACTAGTACTCACCAACAAAAACAAAAAAGAGCAATAGTTAAAGGACAATTTGTTCGTGCTGCTCTGATGGTATCAGGATTTGAAGAATTCTTTAATGAATGTGACACCTTAAAGGGTATGTTTTTGAAGAGAGGCTACCCTATGAAACTTGTGAATGAAGTCCTATTAGAAGTAGTTAATAAAAGAGAAAGGAAGTTTTACATACCCCTTTTATCTGAAACAGTAATAGGGGAGGGTGATGTGATTAATGAAATTTCTTTTAACATTGAGCGTGAGAATAAAGATTACAACATTTCATTTATTACATTTACAATAGATAGTGTTGATATAAGGAATATTTTGGGTAAGAATTGGTCTATCTTAACCCAAGATAGGAACATTAGACTATATATTAATGAGAGGCCAGTCACTATTTTCAGAAAGGGTAAGAACTTGAAAAGTGCTTTTGAGAAAAAACTTTGAAGCAATAACACCAACATGAATGGACAGATGAAGAAATGTTGGATGTGCCACTACTGTAAATATATTAGAGAAGGAGAAGTATTTAATGTTAATAATACTAACATTTATATTAGATATAAATATAATTGTAACACTGAAAGGGTTATATACTGTGCCCTCTGTAACCAGTGCAGTTGTTTCTACATTGGAAAAAACAGATAGGAGGCTTAAAAATCGTGGCTACGAGCACTTATATGAAATAAAAACCCGAAAGCACACAAACGCACTATACAAACACATTTCTGAGAATAATGAACATTCCTTTTGTTTCTTTATCATAGAGAACATTACCACAGATATCAGGGGTGGTGCTTGGTCTACTTTACTTGAAAGAAGGGAATTATACTGACAGTTGCTACTAGATTCTAGCAACTGGCCAGACTTAAATGAGAATCTTTCTGTTAGTTACCTCTTGAAATTGAGAGCATTAAGAAGATTACATTTATTTATTTGTATAAATATATATATATATATATATATATATATATATATATATATATATATATATATATGTTTTGGGATTTTATTAAAAGTTGTGCACATATTTATTAACATTTTATACTAGTTTTTATGTATTAATTTGTCTATGACTTTAAGGGGGTATGGTTAGTAATGATGACAGTGGTTATGACAAGGTTTAAAAATGGTTTGCTTTTTCTTATTGATTGTCTGATGAAGTTCTGTGTATAGGACGAAAGCGCTTACCAGCTTTCCATTGTCTGTTCAATAAACCTCATTTACACCTGAGAATTGTGGCATTTGCTTGCTTTTTGGAGTCTGCCTTGTTCCCTATCTGCAGTGGTGTTCAGCAGTTTCTTTGTGCTTTCCGTGTGCAAAGTGAAAAATAACCCAATTGTTTTTAATTAGTCTTTTAATGTTCACACTACCTGGAAAATATTTTAAAACCAAAGCTGAATTGAATTGCTTCATTGAGTCCTACCAATGACAATTGGGGTTTCATTAACATTATTAATGGATTTTTTCCCAAGTAAAACTTTGACTCTTCCATGTATTTTGCTCGTGACTTTGATTCTAATATCATGTACCATCTCTCAGAAAACATCTGCATTAACATATCGCATTGTACCTCAAAGTCAGAGTTGTCAGATATCATTCTGGCCAGCTGGACAAACTGGCCCTTCACTAAACCCCTTTTCTGTACTAGTGGGTGTCAACTACTGAAATGAAGGTAAGAGTTGGAGAATGCAGACTTCCTGTACAGGTTTGAAGAAAATCCCCCCTCATCCTTTTTCCTTATTGTGGCATCCAATTAATACTGTGCAGGGAATAGTGATAGGTGAATTTTAAACATTTATTGGTAGAATTAATTTGGTTGAAGAGCTCTTCCAGTTCATCAAAGACCTGGTCCAAAAAAAAGAAAAATGTCATCCAGAAATGTAAAAGTTCCAACAATTGTGGAACCTACAGCTGAATACATATTGGTTTTCCCATGATAACATAACCAAATTGGCATATATGGGCACGCAAATGGCTCCCATTGCCACGCCGTTCCTTTGTTTTTGTAATTCACCTTCAAATAGAGGAAGTTGTTGTTAAGGACCAGTTCCATCAGGTCAACCACTAAACAGACTTCTTTACTGTCAAGAAAATCGAAAGTGGATACAACCTCAGAAAAGTATTCTAATCCAGTCCTGTGGGAAATCACTGAAAAAAGATCAACAACATCAATTATGACAACGATACCTTATTTGGTGTACAACTGGTCTTTTAGTTTACTCAAAATATCCCATGAATCTGTTATTAAGTGGGCAAATATTTCTATATAACGTTTTAGTTTTCTATCAATAAAGGCCACAAGGGGGTATGTTTTGGAACCTTGTGCTGCCACTATTGGTCTGAGGGTGGAATCCTCAACATTTTTGTGTATCTTAGGTAACAAAGGGGCATCTGAGTTTGGGATTGCTGGAGAAAGGCTCAGTATGGGGCTTTCCCATTGGTAGTTGTATTAAAACTGTTTAAATTTGCCTGTATATAAACTTTGCATTTGCGTGGGTTTGCGCTCAGTTTACAGGAGCTGGTCAACATTTGGCAACTTTAGCCAGAGTTCTGGAGTGTATCTGCAATGAAATCCAAGGCAACCACTGAAAAAAAAAATGAAAAGTAAGTATATTTTCAGCCAGCAATGCACTTTGTTAACTGTATTTAATTGAACTGCTGCTTCATTTTTGCTTTTTGTGACTAGGTCCAGCTAGCCCACTTCCTTCCCAAATACCACATTCAAAAAAATCATGTCACAGTGAACGGGTACCTGCTTGATTAATATGGGCATTTTGAAGCAATGTAGGAATTGCTTCATGTAAACTGACAACCATTTATTCTTAAAGCAAACTAACACCTTATGTGAGAGATGCAAATACATTGTGGAACTGGAGTCAGTTCTCTCACGTAGAAACAAATGAGTCATCAAACAGGTTGTCAGCACATATGCTTCACCTATCACACAAAATAAAGTCATGACACATAAACCCACATAAACAGAGGTACTCACTAAAAGCCTTCCAGAAGAACAGACCCCTCTCAAATGCACACCACCCACACTCACCACTAAGCATGAAGAAACCACTACAGATATCAATACACACACCTGTATCTCGACAAATAAGCCCAAGCCAAAACACATCAAATGTCTTGGTCATCGATGACACCATAGTGAGACACACAGATGTCCGCCTCACCAGACTGGACAAGGAGAAGGTCATGGTCAGCTCTCTGTCAGGTGCCAGGATCTGACAAATCACGCATGCACTCAAGTCACTCAACAATAAGTACTGTTATGTCTCTGTTATAGTCCATATTGGAGTGAATGGCTTGAGATGTACCTCTCTGGACTATATAAAGAGAGACATGACAAAACTCTCTGATTATGTGTCCCAGACAGGTATGTCCCTAGCCCTAATCAGTATCCTACCCTCACCCTAGGATGATGCCACAATATAAACAAAACATGATTGACTTCAACAATTGGCTCAACTTCTGGTGTCAGTCCAGGCAGATCCAGTATCTGTCAGCCGAGGAGGATATGGTAAACAGACCTCACTACTTTTCTAGAGATGGTCTGCACCTGTTCCCCCTAGGCTTTTGGATACTGGCAAAGCCCCTTGCCTCCCCCATAGTGCCTTTTTAGGCAATGTCAAAACAACAAAACTTTCAGCATAACAAAATCTAATCAAGACAAACTTAGGATCATGCTACTTAATGCTAGGAGTTTAAACACAAAACTGCATTCCCTGGAAGCACTCCTCACCTTGCAGGATGGTGATGTCTGTGCAGTTACCAAGATGTGGTTCAAGTCTGCTGAGGGCACCCCAGCCTTGCAAGGTTACAATGCCTTCCATACATTTAGACCTCAAAATGAGTGTGAAGGAGCCAAAGATGGAAGTGTATCCATCTTCATTAAAACCAAATACACTTTGAGACTGGTCAAACAGCATGACCTACTCAAACTACTCCATGTCCAATTAACTATTGTTAAAATACCATACCACATCATTGCTAGCTATAGATCCTCCACTGCGAACCAGGATAAGCACACTGCCTACCTCACTTTACTGGAATCCCTTGCCATACAGCCCAGCACCTTAGTCATGGTAGATTTCAACTATCCTTTCATAGACTAGGGGACATACAAGAGCAACAACACAATCATCCAGAGTTTCCTGGACTTTGTTAACACAAATGCTCTGGAAAAGATCATCTGTACCCCCACAAGGGGTTCTAATTTTATGGATTTTCACCAACATGGGGGGGTCACTGTACTTCCCCATGCGTGATGCCCTCCCTGGTTAGGTCAGACCACAGATCAGTCTTGTTTAAAGTAACTGCTGTAACTCACACCCTCACAGGAATAAAAATGATAAAAAACTTCACCAAAGCTAACTACAGCCTACTAAGTGATGGTATAAAAAGCTTCATACCACTTGCAATTGTAGACATCAATGATCACCATGCAGAAGTGTATGTAAATGCCCTCTAAAAATACTTAAGTGACTGCATAAATTCTGCTGTACCTGACTGGATCAAAACCAGATATTTCTGTAAAAACAAACCACCATGGTGGACTTCAAGTATAAACAGACTATATAACAAGAAGAAGAAACTGTTGTCAAAAACAAGAGGGATATCACCCTGCAGAGGAAGAGTTCCCTCCTAAGCTTAAACAAGAAAATCAGAAATCTTGTAAAGTCTTCTAAAGCAAATTACAAACTAAAATTGCATCCCCAGCCAAGGGTCATCATAAGGCATTCTTTAACTGCTTCTGAAGTCTAAAAGGGATGCCCAGCTATGTGGCAAACTGGTTGTAGATGAGATCACTCATACTACACCAGAAGATATCACCAACCTGCTAGCTGACAGATTCAGCAGAATTTTTACAACCCTATCCCCACCTACCATATCTCAAAGCATACCTGACACCAGCCCTCTGCCTAATATCTCTAGAGAACAGGTCATCTCGGCACTCACCAAGGCCAAAAACATGGTTTACTAAACAATCTAAAACAACACCTAGTGGACCCACTTAGCCAGTTCTCAAGCTATGATTAAGGAGAACACCATGTTCTTGCAAAATGGTGAACAGCAACAGCCTGCACAAACGGAGGCCATCAACGGACCCTGGGAAATGGACACCCATAAGTCTAACCAGCCTCATCTGCAAGGCCGTGGAAAGAATTATCATGGAACTTATCAACAAGGACATAGACAACCTCCAAACACCGGACCCAACCCGGTTTTGCTTTGTTAAGGGTAGGTCAAGCTTATTAAACCTGGTAGACTTCTTTGAGAATGTCAACAAAGCCATGGACGAAGGTAAGACAGTACACACAGCCTATCTCAACCTTGCCAAGGCTTTCGACACCATTCCCACTTTGGCATCATTCCAAACTCTCCCAGATAGGGATTAATCCTTACATTATTAAATGGGTAGCCAACTGGCTCACTGGCAGAACACACTCTGTCAAAACTGGTGACTCCAAAAACAGGAAGATAATGCCAAATGCAAAATCAAGTAAAATGAGTCAAACAGAAGGCAAAGCAGGCAGGGTGCAATCAAGTGTTCAACAAATTTAAAGAAATACAGCAGTAAAACACAACAATACAAAAGATGGATAAAAACAAATAAGAGCTTTCATCCTGGTAGCCCCAAGGCTTCTTCAGATAAATTACAATTACCTTAAGCACAGCTTTTAAATAAAATTACTAGCAAACACATCATCCAATAATTAAGAATTTTTAAAGCAGTAATACTAAAATACCAGCTTAAAAATCTTTTCATAGATTCATAGGTTCATAGGTTGGTACTAGGCTATCGGCCCTAGGGCCTATACAAGCCTAGCCATAGCAATTCCTGGATATTTCTTCCCACATTATTTACTTCTCTGGACCTCTGTCTAGCAGGGCGACTGATGTGAACCCCGGGGTGAATTTCCTATCTCCCATCCAATCGTCAAAGTACCTTTTTTATGTATATTGGCTAAAAAACATAATTTTATAATAAATATAATAGCAAGAGTTTAATTTATAACCAAACAAAAATTAATATCACCTATTTTTATCTTGTGTACTAAGAATAATAAAGATAAAAATAATAATAAACTTCAGCAATCTGTCTATTCACTATATTATAAAACATTAATCTAATAATTCAAAATTTTCATTCATCAAGAGAACATATATAAATGCATAAAAATATAAAAGATGAATATTGTTAAAAACACCTAATATTTGTGATTATAGTGCTGAAATAAAAACAAAAATAATAAATTTAATGACCAAGAGGAAAATTGTTAACCAAAATCAAATGCTCAGTGGTGCCAATAATAACGTTAAATAAAGTCTATGTAACCTAGATAAAATTTGACAGGTTCATCACTCCAGAGCTTTCTTTTCCAAAAAAAACAGGCAACTGTACAGTTATCATTTAACTCTGGCATTTTGAAGGCATCAAAGTTCCAGTACAGTTCTCTTATCTCAAGCCTTAATGTCCATGCTCCCTCCCGTTTATTTGGTATATTTTGTTCATGATAGTAAATCTAAAATCATGTTCTGGGTATTCCAGAATGTGTTTGGTCAATGCATTGCTATTTTTTTCTTCTTCTTTATAATCTCATAGAGATGTTTGTAAATGTGCTTCTTCAGGATACATTCTGTCTTACCAATATAAAAGTTTTGGCACCCTTGACATAGAGCGACATATGCAACTCCTCTAGTTTGACAATAAAATCTCCCCTTTATACCAAGGGATCTATTTTTTATTAAACATTGTTTGCCTACTTTAATCCACTTACAGTAACGACATTGCCCACATTTTTTCATCCCCTTAATCATAGGGTTCAGTTGGTGGCTTTCCAGGGCTCTTTCAAGAATATATTTCAAACTACAGCCTTTTTTATGTACAACTAAGGGTTTATCCCCTAACTTTAAGTGGATCTCCCTTTCATCATAAAAAATAACCCAATTATTTTTAAGGACCCACCTTATTAAAGATACTAATAAATGCATTCTTGTACAGACCAGAGGTGACATCAGGAGGGTTTTCTTGGCTTTTAGATCCCTGAGAGTATTTTGATAAAACTGGAACAAAATGTTTAGACTCCCTTTTAGCAGCCATCTCATTCATCCATTTTATAGTCTTATCTTTAGGATATCCCCTCCTTAAAAACACTGCTTCCATGTTTTTACATTATGCAATAAAAACAACCTACTTAGTTACCATCCTAACTGCCCTTAGATATTTAACAGTTGCTCTCTTTTGCTTAACCAGATGTAAGCTAGTGTAGTGAAGGACGGTGTTGGAGTATGTGGGTGTTCTATAGATTCTGGAGGTAATAAGTCTTAGTCACATAATCTTTTTCAAGTAATATGTCTAAATAATGGATTTTCTCATCCTGTATTTGTGATGTAAAGACTAAAACGTCCACAGTTTGGTTAATGTACTCCATGAATTTGACAACGGCTACTCTAGTGTCTTTCTAGACTCAAAAAAGGTCATCCAGGTATCTATTATAAAATCTGAATGATCCTGTTTACACACTGCCCAATACAAACTATTTTTTCCCATCAAACCATGACAATGTTGACAAACAATGAGCCAAAGTTGGACCCCATGGCTACCCCTTTAAGCAGGAGGTAAATTTTATCTTTAAAAAATATATAGTTGTCTTTCAGAATTACCCCAAATTAATTTTCTCTTGTTCTATATTTTTTCATGTAAAAACTCGCAAAACCATTTGATCCCTTGATTGCAACAGATCACAAAGTATAAATCTTTAACTTCAACGGTGGCCAGCAAATCTCCTTCATTAAATTCAAGTTGATTGACTTTTTTCTAAAAAGTCCCAACTATCCCTAGAAGCCTACTTTTTATTATCCAATAAGTGTTTTAAAGTGCTGTCAAGAAATTTTGCACATGCACTAGTAATTGATCCCCTACCATCCACAATTGGTCTTACGGGCAGATCTATTACACTTTTGTGGATTTTTGGGATCACAAAGATGGTCAGTGTGTAATGGGAGAAGGGACAATCGAGTAGTTGTACTCAGCTATAGAGCTCTTACTATCAATAAATAGATCATCCCTATTGTCCCTTAACTTTCCTGTATGCCTGATTTAGTTCATTAGTGCTAACCAGTGCATAGGTGCTGGTATTGAGAATTGCTTCCATTCTTTTAAGGTAATCTTCCTTCTCCATTATAACCAAACCACCCCCTTGTCTGGTTTCATAACCTTTAGCTTACATGCTGTCAAACAATTTAATGCATTCCTTTCCTCTCTAGTTAAATTAAATTGGTTCTGTTTAAAACTCCTTTTACTTAATGTTGATCTAAGGTCCATTTTACATACCCTTTTGTAAGTTTGCAAGGTTGGGTGAAGGGGGGGTTAAAAGTGCTGGCAATTCTCAAACCTTAAAAAGCAGGTGTGAGGTCATTAAACATGAGTTTAAAGTTAAGATCTGATTTTGTCAGTCTTCATGTAATCCTTGACTGTGGGCTTGGTTACCCCAGATCTCATTTGCAGCTTCGTAGTGCCAGATGCGTTCAACCAACTTCTTGAGCCTTGGCCTTTATTTAACTGCAGGTTATTTTTTTCTGTACTTTTCTATATCTTTTATCTACCTGCTCCTCTAGTTCTAAGTATGCATGTCAGTGATTTCCTTTTTCTTCTTTTATTCTACATAAGGTACTCTAAGGTACCATCATTGGTATTCACCCATTCCCTTTGGGTAATCTCTTTTACCATTTGTTGGTAATTCTCTCTCCCTTTCTATTTAAAAAAATCTTTCTTTTGGCTTGTCTGTAACTGTGTATTTGTGTGTGTCAGGAGGTCTTAGTTTTTACAATGGCTGCCAGTTTTAAGAGGTGCCAAAAGTGTGAGAGAAAATTGCCAAATTCAGATGGACACATTGATTCGGTGCTGTCCATCTTCAAGAAGATTGCATTATATGTCACAGCTTTTCCACCACAATCCTGACAGAGCATAAAAATAAACTTGTTCTCAAGGGACTTCTTAAATATAATTTTGAAGAAGCTATCTCTGGTCCCAAAACTGAAGCCAGCTCTTCCTCTTCATCTTCAACAAAACCGAAAAAGTGATCTCATTTGGTTTTGACAGCATCTTCAGAACCACCTCCTAAATTGGCCAAGTCTCCCATGGTTCCAACTGTCTCCTTAACACCAGTGGGAAAGGATAATCTTTCACCGACACTGACAACTGCAGTTCAGATTTCAGTCCATTGGGGACTCACAGTTCATGCTTACCCTGTTGGCCCAAGTAACTTGTTCCCTCAGCCAGAGCTTCCTTTAGTCTCTTCCCTGGGACAGAGGGCACAAAAGCCTCAGGAATGATCCACCCTGTGATATCTTCTTTGGATACCTCTCTGGAACATCCCATCAAGACATACCTTCGAAGACAAAGTGCAAAAGGAAGCACTTGGACTCCCCTAAAGAGTCTTTCACAGAAGATACTTATTTGAATGAATGGGAAGGTTCCCCCAGGTCATCCCCAATGATGTTTCCTTTGGGGACATACTAGAAATCCTGAAACAGAGGGGTGGCTGGACTACCCCTCAACCTTCCTCAGAGGAATTGGTATACCTTGAGGCTTTTCATGCCTATCCCTCTACTTCTTGGATCTCTCCACATGCTGACAATCTCATAAAACTGATCACTCAGCAGGCCTGGAAAATTCCTGACTCTATCGAGCCGAACCCCAAAAGACCTGACCAAATTCCCTCTTTTACTAAAGATGAGCAACATTGGGCCAAGGGTATTCCTGTAGATGCCATGGTGGTAGTGGTAGCCACTAAAAAGGAACTCATGGAAGAAAGTCCTACTATCCATCCTCCTAACAAGGAGTCAAGGACTATGGATAGGTTTGGGAAGCTGATATATGCTTCATCGACCTTCTCTCTCAGGTCCTTGAATTATATGGTGCATTTTACCAGGCTTCAGAGAGATCTGATTACAGAGCTTTTAGATACTCTGTCTGGAGCAGTAGCTGAAGGGGTGCGAGATAAGGTTACTTCTCAGCTCACCACCCTTGAACCAATTACCAATTCATCCATGAGGCTAATTGCTCATTCAGCTGAAGGGATTACAAGAGCAGCAGGTTCAGGCATAGCCATCAGGAGACATGCCTGGATGTGCTTATGTGACTTTATGGCACCATTTAAGTCTTCTTTTGTCAACACTCCATTTGACAGATCATCCCTGTTCGGCCCCAAGGTTAAAGACATGCTAGTCAGATGTGAGAAAGATGGGAAGACCCTTTCTGCCATGGACGTATGCTTCTCCACTCCTCAACAGCCCTACTCTAGGAACCAAAGAAGTGGGAGGCTATGGTTCAAAAATACCCAAGGACCTTTGCAAGACTCATGTGGCAATGACTTCCCCAGGGGCAGTGGGGGAAGTAATAATGGAAGAAGCCATCCAAGAGGTAGTGGCCCGCAAAACCAGGTGTCGAGAGATTCTTTCTCTGGTAACTCCTACCAGCGCTCCTTAATGGAGGCCCGATTGCCTTCCTCTGGACACAGTTGGGGGACGATTATCCCTGCACCAATCTGCCTGGCTAGAAATAATGACAGACAAATGGGTGCAGGGGATCATTTCCAGAGGTTACCCCTTTCAACAAACTCAAAAAAGACCAAAAAGATTCCCAAACATAACACTGAGTCACAGGGAGGCAACAGTCATAGAAATTAAAAACTGCTCGTCAAAAGAGTCATGCAAGCAGTTCCATCAGACCAGAGAGGATCTGGAATTTACTAAAGGTTCTTTTTAGTGCCCAAAAAATCAGGGGACTGGAAACCCATTTTGGATCTCACCCAGTTGAACAAGTCAGTTCAACAGACAAAATTCCAGATGGTCTTGGTACAGTCAATACTTCCATTCTTGGAAAAAGATGACTGGATTTACTCAATAGGTCTTCAGGATGCGTATTACCACATAAAAATGGACAAGCGCTCCAGAAGATTCCTGCGCTTCTGGCCGGGAGCCAGTCACTATTAGCTCAGGGCACTGTACTTTGGCCGTACCACAGCCCCCAGGGTGTTTACTAAATGCATAGCAATGGTAGCAGTGCATCTCAGACTGCAAAGATTCCAAGTATTTCCATATATTGTCGACTGGCTCCTTATTGCTCCCACCAGGCGTCAACTCATAAAGGCACAAGATTACACCCTTCATCTTTGTGCCATCTTAGGAATCACTATAAACTATGAAAAATCCCATCTGGAACCATTGCAATAGCTGGAATTCATTGGAGCTATGCTAGACACAGTCACTGGATTTGCATCACTTCCACTAGAAAGGCTCCAAAGGATCAGGTCATAGGTAAACTGGATCATTCAAAACAAGAGAGTAGCGGCAAGACTCATCCTACAGACTCTACAGACTATGGAGTCAATGGCAGCCTCTATCACTCTACTTCCCTTGGCCAGATATCACATGCAAATTCTTCAATGGCTTCTGGCCTCCCAACGGTCCTTGTTAAATCAACCTGTGTCCCATTTGATTTTGATCACCAATCATTGCAAGGAAGACCTGAGTTGGTGGCTCCAGTCCAACAAAATCTTTTTGGGCCATCCCCTTGTTCCTCCTCAGCCCCAGGCCATAGTGACCATGGGCACATCCCAGATAAGATGGGAGGGAGCATTATCTGGGAAAGACAGTCCAAGGCACTTGGTCCAGGATAGAGGCCAACCTGCATATCAACATTCTAGAGATGAGGGCTGAGCTCTTAACATTGCAGGCATTTCAAGATGCCCTCCCCTTTGGAACAATTGCAATTCAAACAGACAACATGTCATTAGTCTGGTATATCAACAAATAAGGGGGAAGCAGGTTGTACTCTCTTTGTTGAGAAGCTCTAAGACTGTGGCAATGGGTGATTTCCTCCAAACGCTTTCTAATGGCAACACACATTCTAGGGAGCTGCAACATGTTGTGGACAAGTTGAGCAGAACCATCCTCATGCCTCATGAGTGGTCTGTCAATCCAGTGTTGGAGGGAAAGATATTCTGCCACTGGGGCCAACCATGTTGCAGTCTGTTTGCATCCCCTCTGAACAACAAGTGCAGCAGTTACTTTGCCCTAATTGCCCCCCGGGGGAGTCACCCAGAGACACTCTCCTTCACAACTGACCCTCTGGTCTTCTATATGCCTTTCCCCTGACTCCTTTGATATGTCAGTTTTTAAAGAAAGCCAACAGGTTAAAGAGCAGAATAATTCTCATAGCCCTGTTCTGACCTTGACAAACCTGGTTTCCTTTCCTTTGGCCTAATCTTCTTTAGAAACCCTGGATTCTGGACCAAGCTCCATTGTTCCTATATTGTCCCACCCAGAGGGAATGGTTAATCTGAATCTTCAGCATCTCAAGCTCACTGCATGGCTTCTCCAGTTCCCATAATTGCCAGTAACAAACAAAGTTGAAACAGCAAGCACCAAAGCAGTAAATCCACAATTAGAGGAACCAGACCATAGGATGAAGCATAAAATTATTTTTTAATCGTGTCTACTTAAAAACAGTACCAAATCTTTCCTTTACCAAAAAAGAACTCTGAATTACATCCAAAAGAACAATTGAAATCAAGCGCTTTCGTTTGGCTCGAATAACAAGCTTTATCAAGATGGATTGCATACTAGAAGGGGACCATTAATATAGGGCTCTCCTCCAATCATGTGACTACAGATCGTAATTAAAACTTAAAGCTATAATTAATTTAAGAATATTGCACAAATTTTAAAATACAGAATCATGAATTATTATTCATATTTAATCTGCCATACTAACCTGGCTACACCTATTAAATCATTATGACATACTCCATAAATATTTACAAAATAATAATAATAATAATAAAATCTTAAATTAAAAAATCTTGTACTGAAAAATCATTCTATAGGACATACATTGCTCTGGTCCTTGTTTATATATCCCAAATTCTTGTTTAATGAAATATACACACAATAAATATATGAATAAATATTTTTTAAAATATTTTTTTAAATTTTTTAAAAATGCTGATATGAAATGTATATGAATAAATAGTGTGTAAGTGTATTTAAATAACCAATAACATAGTTATAAATCAAAACAATTTTATAAACAGCTTCTAAATGCAATTCATCTACTATTCATGTCTTATTCACAATCTAGCCATTCTTAATTTCAGGACACTTCTTATATTAATATTGTCATTCAGACCTGGACTACTGGCAGCATCTAATTTAAGTTGCCAAAGAAGTTCCTTATATTCTAAACGTGTCTCCCAATCACCCCCCCTACCATCCATTTGTACTTGTTCTAATACTATTACATTTATTTGCATATCTGGGCATGCAATGGAATGTTTATAAAAAGCATTGGTTTCCTTTTTCCTGGAAACCTCATACAAATGCTCTTAAATTCTCCTTCTCAAGGATCTTTCTGTTTTGCCAACATAGAAACTAGAGCATTTTGTACAGTAACCCAAATATACTACTCCTTTTGTTGCACAATTCGTATAAATATTGGCTTGAAAATGAAAGTTCCTTGAGGGAATGTATAAAGAACTTCTATTCAAAATGGCTGTGCACTGTTTACACATCCCACATTTGTAAGTACCTTTTTTCAAGTTTTTGCCATTGTTCATTCTCCCTTGGGGTTGATACTTTTCAAATAATTCTTTCATATTGTATCCCTACATCTAGTAAATCTAGGGTATTCTGGGATATGCTTTTTCAACTCTTCATGTGCTGTCAAAACCGGCCAAAACTTGAAAATTCTTCAATTTGTTGAGAATTACTTGAGAAGGTGTGTGTGTAATTATTGCAATGACCAATATTATGGGCCTGACTAGGTTTTGATTCCTGGGTCTGGTCAAAACCTAACAGAGCGGGATATCTACCCTCCCTGTTGTCTAGAACCTCTTTACTTAACCTATCTATCAGAGCTTCAGGATATCCTCTTTCTAAAAACATACTTTTTAATAGCGTCAACTCCTCCAAAAAATGTTCCAAGGTACTGGACATTCTTGAAGCTCTTATCATTTGGCCTTTAATTATGCCTTTTTTCTGATAGAATGGATGGCCACTTGTGAAATGGAGGTATGTGTTGGAAAAGGTGGGTTTCCTATACAATTTGGATGTGAACCTATTGTTAAGACAATCTTTGGATAAAGCTACATCAAGATAATCCATTTTTTCATTACTAATAGTGTGTGTAAAGGACAAAAATAATTGCCAGGCATTCCTCCCTCACTTCCCCGGTCTAATGCATCATTCTAGCACACCACAAGCCTTCAACCAGAAAATTGTACCATAACAAATGGATAGAATTTGCTAAATGGTCACTTGACTGTAATACTGACAAATATGCAGCACCTGTAGACAAGGTTTTAGACTTTTTAGCCTTAATCTATCAGTCTGGCTCATCAGCTTCTACCATCCGGGTGCATCTTGCTGCCATGTGTAACTCCATATTGGTTTCAATGTTTCATCACTTATGTCTCATAAACTTTGTAAAGCCTTTCAAAAGGAGCCTTAATGCTCAGGCCTCCATTTAAAGAACCCTCTGCTCCATGCAGTTTGCATTTGGTACTGCAGTTTCTCACTTCTTTCCCCTTTGAACATTCAGAAACCTGTGACTTAAAGTTATTGTCCTGGAAAACCTTATTTTTCATAGCTATCACTTTAGCTAGGAGAATATTGGAAATCCAGGCCTGCTCTATCCCTCAGGACAAATCCTTCATTCTTCCAAAGGTTGTTTCAGAGTCAAATATCTCAATCTAATATCAATCAAACATTACACCTACCAGTCTTTTTTCCTAATTTTTCCAACAAAGGAGAGTACTGTCTCCACATATTAGATGTACACAGGCAATTACATTTTTACCTTCACAGAATAAAGGACATCAGGAAATCTGACAAACTGTTTATTGTCTTCAATACACTGTCTTTAGGTAATCCAATATATAAGGTTACCTTGGCAACATGGCTTAAGGACTGTATTACCTTTGTTTACAATGAGAAGGAACTTCACCTACCACGTCCAGTGAAAGCTCATTCAATGAGAGCCGTCACAGCTTCCACAGTTTTTCATGCCAGTGCTTCCTTAGATGATATTTGTGCAGCAGCTACATGGGCATCTCCTCATACCTTTATTACTCCTTACAAACTGGACCAGTTCTCTAGGAGACGTGCATCATTCGGCTGAATGGTGCTCAGGAATATTCTTCCATGAGACCTTCCAAGATTCCGGCAGCTGGAGAATGTGCCCCACAGTCAAGGATTATGTGAAGATTGACAACATCAGATAAAGAAGTAATGTCTTACCATAATGTTCTATCTGTGTTGTCGATCTTCACTAATCCTTGACATTCCCTCCCTCCTTTACCCTCCCTGCCTTAGGACTCCTGGTGGACTGAATATTCCCAAAGACTGGCTTCATAATAGGGACACAGATATAGTCTCTTACATATTACGACTTATCTGCCACTATTACAGGAAAACTCAGTCTGAGGTAATTTGGTGAGGAGCATTATGGGTAGAGCCTAGCTCGAGAGTTTTTGGAAGGCGTGAGCTGGAATAACGTCCGAGTCAGTTCTGAGGCTTAGAACTGAGCCCACAGTCAAGGATTAGTGAAAATTGACAACACTGATGGAACATTATGGTAAGACACAACTTCTTTTTTTATGGTACATTGTGTAATGTCCATAATTACTATTGCAATGTTAGGTCTTCTTGATGGGACAAATGATAGTCCTTTAGCCAGTAAGTTAGCTAGGGCAATGTCTATAACAAATGAAGTGAAGCTGTAGATCTTAAAGTCCCCTTCGGTGTTATTAACAATTGTTAAATGCTGGTTCCCCAAAGATTCCTCTTCAATCCCTGGCTTTGAGTCGATATTTAACACCAGTAGGACTTGTTCTATTGTATTTGGAGTGTGTAATTTGTGACTTCCCACTGGTTCCTTCTCACGGGGGGATGACCATTCTCCCCTCCCCATTGGTTCGCTTGTTTTTTTTTTTTTCTTTCAATCTCTTGGATCTCCAGAGGGGTTGAAAATCTGAGAGGTTATTGATAAAGGCCCTTTCAGGGTTACTAGTCACCATGGGATTCTCCAGGTTGTGGTAACCAGGCATTTACGGTTGTCCCTGGTTATTATGTTGGACATTGTTGCGTCTATCACTTTGGTTCTGTCCATCATCATCATCATCATCATTATTATATTATTATTATTATTATTATTATTATTATTATTATTATTATTATTATTATTAACCTGTGGCTGAGTTTGGCGTGTACAAAATTTCTTATTGCCCCAAGTTTGAGAGGGCGGTGGATCAGGGTATGCCATTCCCCTGGAGTATTCATTACAATCCCTGTCAGGCTTTTTTTAATTTTCTGTTTTTTAACACGCATTTGATTATCACTGCTGTTAAATATTCTCATATGTTCACCCTTAAACATAGAATAATTTAAGTCTTTTGTGATAGCAATGTCCAAAACAGTGGTCTCAGCAATGAATTCCTCAATAAACATTGTATTATGTTTAACCAGGCATTCCATATACTCAAGACCTTTCCTGTAAAACAGTGTTAAAAGTTTCTTATATAGTGGAGAATCCTTTTCCAGGCCAGTAGACTATCTCCAGTTATGCCCCTTAGGCACTAAATTGTTTCTTATACATTCAAGCAAATATGATTTTTCTAGCTGAAGCTTTTTAATTTTAAATAACTTATAATACAGCTTCCCTAACATATCGTTCATATAGTATCATGTTTGTTCGATGGGTCTATTGGCGGGGTGGTTGCATATTAAAATTAAACTTTGAATTACAGCCAGTCACTGAAATTCAAAAA